>NC_084796.1:53401123-53704154 GCF_963169125.1 Humulus lupulus | reverse complement strand
CTAACCAAGCAAACATATTTTTTCAGAAGCACATCAATTTTTCATTTGGATTATACAACATAATAGTCAATCACATCAAAATGGCAATTGTCATCAACTTAGTTTACATTCTAAAAGATGACTCAATACAAACTAACTAGCAAACCAAATTGAAAAACACATCAAATAACATAAAAATATAAATAAATCCCTCCCCTAAACTTAATACTTAACAGTGTCCCCAATATTAACGTGCATAAATAATGAGAAAAGGGACTTACCTGAGCATCCACACAATATGTCGGTTGTGGAGGCTATGTGTGTAGTGCTACCTGATTCTGGGAATTTTGAAATTTAAGACTCAAGGAGGCTATGTTCTATTCTAAAACTCCAAAACTTTCTGAGACTAGTGTTGTAGCGCCATATTATTAGTGTTGTAGCGCTATATCTTCAAAAAAAAAAAATGACCCCATAAGTCTCTGCTTGTAGCGCTGGGGTGCTATAACCACCTAAACTTTCATTTTTTCACGTTTTTCACGGTTTACGAATTACAACACAATTATTCCAAATTAAAACTAAAAACAACTAAAAAAAAATATCTAAAAACATTGTTCCAAACAAAAACAAAAACAAATAACATAAAATTAAAAATAAACATAGGAATGCCTCCTACGAGCGTTGTCTTTAACGTCATTTGTAATGACCCAACTATTTCTAAGACCTTGGACCATTAAAACTACTAGACATAGCTACTATTTTGCGAAACATGCATAAGAAATAACATAACTTTATTTAAAACCCCAAAATAAATATTGTGCAAAATACATAGTAAAATATGAAATATAAAATACGATATGGGTACCCATTGTTTAATACATAAAAACATAAAACATAACTTAAATCAACTTTTTAAGAACTAAGTGCGAAAATATAAAATAAACATAATTCAAAAGGCTTAAAAATAATGTCATCCTCAATCGACACGCAGTCCATTCAATCCATTCATCCTCAACACACAAGCCAAGCTGCCGCGAATCCTTCTCGCCTTCCATATTCATTTTCCTGCATCATTCTAAAAATAAAGAAACGAGCCTAATGCCCAGCAAGGAAAATCTACTAACAACATATATCATAAATCATAAACATAAGACTATAAAACATATGACTATAAAAACGTATATCATATAGGACTACAATAATAATGGCCATTAACTCATTAACGTGGCATGTGATAAAACCATCTAGGTCCTCTGTCTACTAATCGAGGTAGGTTAGATCACATGGTAGTATATGATCATCCATCTAGGTCCTATGTCCACTAATCAAGGTAGGGTAAATCAAAACTCTAAACCCACTAAATGATAAAAATTCTTGGGGCTTGCTATCTAAGCAAGTCATATGCCCAAGGACTACAAAACATATTTACACATATATAGCATAAAACATATCATAACATAAACATATAAACACATATATTCTAACCTACTTTCCCTAGCATAAACCGAGATATGGACACAAGAACGAGATTGGAACACTCCTAAAACCAACCATAACAATGGTGAGTTTCTGAAGAAAGAAGATGAAAAAGAAGATAACTAAACCATCAAAGAAGAAACTAACTGAAAACCTTAAGTTTCAAGAAACACTACTACAAAAACACCTTTTTAGGACACATTTTTAGGACACTCATATAAATGCGAGTCCTAAAAAAGTCTCCTGGACCTTTTAGGACTCGCATTGCGAGTCCTTATAGAATTTGTTTTAGGACTCGCGGAGCGAGTCCTAAAAACTATGTGTGTCCTAAAAGTTTGAGTTTTTTTTTAAACAAACATCTCCTGGACTTCGCGAGTCCTAAAAACTTATGTGTATCATAAAATTTTGAATTTTGAAAATTTTCGAATTCCCACTAATTTTTTTAAGTGTTCTCATTTAATTAATTATTTATTACGAAATAATTAATAAGAAATAATTATTATGTGTTGGGAAATAATATTTAACAATATATATTTTTTTTACATTTCATTTTATATTTTAAATGTTATATCATATACATAATACCTAATCCTAATAACCTAATAGAACTCAGCCGCCTCCTTCCTTCATCTTCTTCTTCTTCAACAGAATCAACTCAACCACCTCCTTCCTTCTTCTTCTTCTTCTTCTTCAACAGAAACAAGTCAGCCCTTAGCCACTCATCATCAATAGTTGTGGACGACGACCGACGGTGGCGCAAATCTTTGGGCTGGGTGGTTCTCGGCGATGGCGGCGGATTCAAGCGACGCAGGGGCGAGAACTTTCGGGCTGGGTGGTTCTCGGCAACGACTACGGCTTCGAGCGACGCAGGGGCGACGACTTCAAGCTTCGGCCGACGCATGCTCGGTCTAGGTGGTTCTTCTCGCCGACGGCTTCGGGCGACGTAGGGGCTCATCGGTGCAAGGCTTTTGGCTGGGGCTCGACGTCGACGGCGACTGTTGGTTCTCGGCGCCTCCGTCCACCACGGTAGTTGTTTCTGAATGTTATATATATATTGATTTAATATTTATTTAATATATAAATGTTATTTCTGAATTATATATATATTGATTTGAATATTGTTAGAGTATATATATATATTGTTAGAGTATACTGTTATGTTATTAGTTGGTAATGCTGTTCAGTTAGTTATGTAAAGGTCTCAGTCTTGTATAAATACATTTTCAGTGTAACAGAGTAAGGCAATAATACAGAATAATCATTTTCATTCAACTTCTTCTTTGGACTTTACACCTACACCAACATCAAATGATAAATCAGAAGAAGAAGAAGATACAGTACATAGGGGAAGAGGTCCATAATTCAGATAGTAAGGAGATGAGGGAGAAAGATACAACTGAGGTGAGGAGGTCAAGGAAAAGGGCAAATCTGTGTAGACGTGTTGTTTCAAAAGCTTGAGCGAGCATACAGACGTGTTGTTTCTTTGACCGCTACAATTAGATTGACTATTATATGTACTCTAAAGTTCTAAACAACTCAATTTGATTGTTTGCTGCCGGTTTTTCTAAGAAAATTTATGGACTCATGTAGATTTAATTATATAAAATTGTTGTTTATCTTTAGAATTAATTAGAATGGTTGTTAATTGTTGTGTCTCATTGAAAATAATGTACAAATTTTGTTATTTTAATTTATAAGTTTTCATAATTGTATATAAATGTTTAATTTAAAAAGTTAATTTTAATTTAAAATAAAAATAAATTATTTTTAAAAAACTAAAAATAAAATTTTTCAGGACTAGCAATGCGAGTCCTAAAAACATTAATTTAGGACTCGCAATGAGAGTCCTAAAAAATTACTTAAACGCACTCAACCAGATTTTTTAGGACTTGCATTGTGAGTCCTAAAAGAATGTTTTTAGGACTCACACATTCTTTTAGGACTCGCATTGCGAGTCCTAAAAACATTCTTTTAGGACTCGCAATGCAAGTCCTAAAAAACCTTAGATTTTAAGGCTCTCAAATAGAGGACTCGCAATGCTAGTCCTAAAAAACTTTTTTTGTAGTAGTGACACTTAAACACCTAATCAAGAATCATAAAAAAGAGATAGGATCTGAAAGAAAACAAGGAAAACTAAAGAACCATAAAGAGTTGAAATTAAGGATAAGAATACCTTGAATGATCTTATGAATTGATTTAAACCCCGATACTGAAATCTCACTATATCTCTCTTCCTAAGTATTTAGAAAAGCTTAGAATGATAATGCTTTTAACCCAAAACCCAAGTGTTTCTCTCTATAGTAACCTCAGCAACTTGGAGGCTCTAAACAATGCTAGAAGAATGAAGAAAATGGCTCACTACTAGGTCCTATTTATATAGTTCAAGGAGTGAAACTAAACCCTTTTAATTTGAATAAATAAATGAATATAAAATGAAAATTATTTGAATTTTCGTTCAACAGATGCCAAGAACTCGGTCAAAATCGTTCAAAGGCGGGTCTTGTGGTTAAGGAAATTTTTTAAATTTAAAAATCCTCAAGATTCAAAAATAAAGCACCATGGGCGATATATCGCCTAGACCATTTTCCCGAGCCCCGTTCATATGTTCGTGCGAAGTCGATGTGTTTTCTGTATCTCCCGTAGGCGATATATCGGCCCCTATAGCTACGGTATATCAGCATACATTGATATATCAAATACGTATTTGCACTTTTTCATCATACTTTGAATTGAATAAACAATTTTGACTAAGTCATAATACGATCCTAACAGCTTCTAGAAGGTTCTAGAGCTTCTAGATCTTTCTTTTAATTAAACTATTCATCAAAATACTTAAATCATTAATAAACATGCATATGACAAGTGTCACCATCTTATTAGTTCTATCTAAACTTTAGGTTATAATAAATGACATCTCTATAATCAGCTATATTAATCAAACCTTATGTTATAATTAATATTCTTAAACTATAGGTTAAACTTATAAAATCTACAAGTGTTGCTATGAGTCTCCAACTAAGTCCCGGCTTGAACTAATATCCATGGAAACTAACATACTACAAACTATTACTATACATCATTTATTACTATACAAACTAGTTAGCTAGCTAAGTAATATTCTGGGACACTACATCATTTAGTGGGACGCTGAACTTCCTCTTCAAAATCAACGCAGATCTAGACCACCCCTCATGTCCTTGAGAGCCATAGTATCATGAGAAGATACTATTTTCTTGAAACATAAAACAATCGCGCTTTCTCACTAAAGATCCTTTTCACTTTCTGACGAACTGCTCGTTTTCCACCTTTCACCATAGATTTCTTCTTAGTGACTTCCAGCTTATCACCCTCACTTTCCACCTCATCAATTCTACAAAAAAAAATGGAACCTCCGTTGCTGCAAAAACATTAAATGTTCTATTAAGGCCCTACCAGTTGCTAAAAATGCCCTTCCAAGAATAATTAAAATGTTTTCATCTTCCTCCATATCAATAATAATAAAATCTGCTGGGAAGATGAATTTGTCCACCTTTACTAGAACATCCTCAATAATACCCCTAGGATGCTTTACTAAGCGATCTGCCATTTGCAAAGACACGGTAGTAGGTCGAGCTTCTCCCAATTTTAACTTTCTAAAACTATATAGAGGCATTAAATTTATACTAGCCCCCAAATCACATAAAGCTTTGGTTTCTACTAAACCCTCTATAGAGCATGGAATATTAAAACTACCAAGATCTTTAAACTTGGGAGGTAGCTTCTTTTGAAGTATCGCACTACACTCCTCAGTAAGTGCCATTGTCTCATAATCCTCTAGTATCCTTTTCTACATCAAAAGTTCTTTCATAAACTTCACATAACTCGGCATCTATTCCAAGTGCTTCGGCAAAATGAATGTTGATGTGAAGGTTCCGAAAGACATCTAAAAACTTAGAAAATTTCTTGTCTAGTACCTTCTTTTGAAGCCTCTGAGGATATGATTGATCTTAATGTGATGCTCTATACATATTTCTGGCTCCTTTTTCTCAAGGTTTTCATTAACCTCTTCTTCAATTTTACCCTTTTTCTTATCGACCACTTTTGGTAACTGAATAGGCTTCTTACTTGGCTTTTCCAACTTCTTACCACTCCTCAAAGATATTGCATTGCATTGTTCTTTTAGGTTTACCTCAATGGATCTTAGTGAATTCCCTTGAGCATGGTTTGTCATCAAAGTAGCAACCTGCCCTATTTGAGTCTCCAAATTTCGAATAAATGCCCTTTTCTTAGTCATAAATTGGTTCAGTACATCACGTTGTGCTTCAGGTTGCTTCATGGGTATTGGATGTTGGGGTGGTCAATTTTGTGGTTAATAAAACCCAAGAGCACGATGTTGGATTTGTTTTTTGCTCTGTTGGAAAGGCTGCTGAACACTCTGATTATTATTTTTCCAAGAAAAGTTAGGGTGATTATGCCACCCTTTGTTGTAGGTCATGGAATATGGGTTATTAGCATGTATTTGGAAGTTTCTAATGGCTTGAACTTGTTCCATAGGAAAATTATTTAAATCCATTGCAGGACACTGGTTAGGAGAATGCGCCATTCCACATAGTTCACACACACTTTGTAATTGCATGGCTTGATCTGTGAGGTTATTCTACTTTAGTTGCTTGGTCAAAGATGCAACTTGCGCAGTAAGCAGAGCAATAGGATCAACTTCTAAAACTCCTACCACTTTCTTGTTTTTACGCTATGTAGGCCAATTATAATTATTCATGGCCATTTCCTCTAACAGGTCATGAGCCTCATTAGCAGTTTTGCTCATAAATGCTCCACCCACTGCTGCATCAAATATGGTCCTGGTGTTTCCTCCCAAACCTTTGTAAAAACTGTGCACCAGCATCCATTTCTCTATCTCATGATTTGGGCACTTCCGAAGAAACTCCTTAAACCTTTCCGATGCATCGTATAGAGACTCCCCGTCCAACTGATGGAAATTATTAATATCTCCTCTAATCCAATCCAATTTAGCAGGAGGAAAATATTTAGCAAGAAACTTCTAGGCAAGGTCCTCCCATGTGACAATAGAGTTGGCGTGCAACAACATTAACCAACTTTTAGCTCTGTCTCTCAAAGAAAAAAAAAATACCCTCAAACGGATTGCATCATTACTTACTCCATTCATTTTGAAAGTAGCGTATAGCTCCAAAAAGTTGGTGATGTGGAGGTTCGGAATCCTCATTAGGTAGTCCCCCAAGCTGAATGCAATTCTGAACCATTTGAATAATCGAATGCTTGATCTCAAAATTATTCACCTCGACAATAGGTGGGCTAATGCTAGAGTGTATCCCTATAACAGTAGGGAGTACATAGTCCCTTAGTGGTGGATCTGCCTCAGCTGCAGCATTACCTTCATTACCCTAATTTAGATTGTAGTTGGGAACATTATTAATGTTCTGTGCCATTCTTTCTAGTCTTTTCTGTTTTCTTTTTCTTTTGCATGTCTTCTCAATCTCAGGATCAACAGGCACTAGTATATTCGAACCCTGACGTCACATAAACTAAATCGCTTGAAATTGAGAAATTTAAAAGGAACTCAAATTAGAAAATGTTAGAATAAAACCAAAGTAGAACGAAAACACAATTAATTTTAATATTGGTTATTAGTCCCCGACAACGGCGCCAAAAACTTGATCGGTAAAATATGCACGCAAGTATACGTGATCATGTCAAGTAATAAATTTCGTAAGAATGGATATCGTCCCACAAAGACTATTAACCAATTACCAATAATCACTTTTCACTTTCTATTTGGTGATTAAAATTAAGATGAATAATTCTATGTTACGAACACAATTTAAATAACTGTAAATAGAACAATGAATCAAAGGATAAAATCAATAACAAAAATCCTAGGGAATTAATTTCATCAGCTTTTCATTCTATTAATTTTACTAATCAGTTCTAATTCTCTTCTTCCTATTATAATAGCAGGTCAACAAAAACGGATTCCTATTATTTTTCAAGATATAAGATGTCAACCTATATGCAAGTTTTCTACATCTCTGTGATAAACTTAAACACATAACAGACATTAAGAATTGTACCCTAATTGCTACACAAGTCATACAGGTACTCTCGTCCAATATGTAACCTATGTCTATATAATAATAGCATATTCAATTCACATCTTTTGAGTTTTGAATCAAAATCATAAATCAAGCAAATAGTGATCAAGTATTTACTAGCATTAGGCAAACATCATATGGGTTAGAATAAAGAAGAAATATCAATAGAACATCATAATAAAATTAAATTGAAAATCAAGAGACTACATTAACCCCTAGATAGAGGATTTAGTTCATAGATAACATAATGTCAATAACATTCAGACAATTGTTCATAGAAAATAACCTAAGAATTAAGATGAAGAAGAAATCTAGAAAAAAATTAAAAAAAAAAACCAGTCTTTTCTTAATCTACGGTTAACAAAACTAACAAGGCTGTTAAAATTCACAGAATAATGTCACTTAAATAGTTTTCCCATGCTCCAAAGTGAAAAGATCGTTTTGTGCTTCTAAAAGTGGCTTAAATTTTCAAAATTGTGCCAATGGGATTAGAGCTAAAGAACGCGTCATTTGGAGCTTAAAACACGTGTCCGTACGGACATGTCAGGCGACGCATCACCTACCAGGCGATGAATTTTCTGCTGGGGCTTTTGAGCCTCTTTTCATCTAGGCGATGTAACGCCTCCAAAAAATCAACAGATCGTCTCCTCCTCAGACTTGTGACCCTTCCAACTGGTATAAAATTGCTCCAATTGCTACCAAACTTTTTGGGAATCCTTAGATACCTCCATGTATCACTTTGGACCAAAAAACACAATTTTTAAGTGCCTACAATTGAAACTTAAATTTCACTTCTACACTATGTGAAATTCACTAAGTGTTGTATACCTAACTTGTATAACAACACTTATGCAATGTATTTAACCAATCATAACAACTATTACATTAGGAGGCTAACTAGGCTAACCTCTTTGATTTATAATATTAAACACAAAACCTTACTAGACATGCCATTCTAGGTGAGCATGTTTCTGAGATTTGCTTGGATTGCATTGTAGGTCCCTTCCCCTTCACAACCATTGATATCATGAGCTTTTCAGAGCTTGGTGAATGTTTGTAGTAGGATATTGCAGCGTTCTCTATTTTCCTAGAGTGTTTGCAGGTGTGTATGGGAGGTGGTTTAAGGTGAAGCTCTGGTCTGCGTATTCTCAAATGGTCATAGACATCTTAAACTAGGATGTACTTTAGAGCCCTTTCATAGAAGTCGCCTAAGTCCTCTATCTCTCTCTTGAGCAAGCTATCCCACAGTTTTCTCTTCCGATGTACCCCCGCAGCGATGGCCTTTTTTAGCTTGTCTTTAGGCCACTTTTCCCACTTTAGATGCCTCTGGGTCTGTTATAACTTTGTTAGGTGTCATGTGTGGTTCTTTGAAGTGGGACGGGAGAGATTCTGCTTGGATCTTGAAAGTGGAGATTCCTCATCAAACTCATCATCACCTAGTTATCCTCCTGGCACGGCTGCTATCTTTCTTCTAAGGTCCTTCATTTTCACTTCTAGCTCATTCCTCTTCTTGTTTACTGAGTTTAGAAGGTCATTGGTGAACGGGGCTTGTGTTTTCTTCCTCTCCAGGAAAGAATTTGTGGGGATCTTCTCTCTTTCATCCATCGATGCTTTCTTGGAAATGGAGGTGTTTGCACCATGTTTTCACTCCCATCTTCTTGATTGCATCATTGGCATAAAACCTTCATGATGCTCTGAACATGGGGGGTTGCTCCTTGAAAGTTGGGCCCTCCAATCATCAATGGGGAAAGTGGTTTCCTTCCTTCTCCATTCCTCCCCTACACGCATAGTGAGAGATAATTCAAACCTCGCTTGGGCTATGCGTCTGAGCACCTCTAGCATTATTTCCATCGTTTCTTAGAACTTTTGATTCTTCAGACGTAGCTCAACTATCTCTCTTTCATAGATTTAAGTTCCAGAGCTTCAGCTTGTCGAGTACACTCGAGATTTTTTTTTCTCTGACCGGCAAGTTGAAGGGCCAAGACCACATCAGCCCAAGTGGGGAATCGTAGATGGCCTAGACTGAGGCGACGTCTCTAATTTCCTTCCAAGAGCAATTGGTGGTACCGGAGAAGCCACAAAGGGTGGTATTTATAGAGAATATATTTCTTCTTCCTTGTCATGGAACTGCAGAACTTTTGGCACATCTCTACTTTCCAAAGTCGAGGATTTCTAATAAATGGTCTTCGCCGGGTTCTATCAAGACGGACCTCTGCTTCTTGGAGGCGTTTTGGACGCCTTGTCATAACTCTCTGATAGCACAAATGGAAGAACAACTATTTGACACATGTTCTTCCCACATACGGTGCCAAATTGTTGATGGTGAGAGCTTGTCAACGCAGCTATGGTCGGAAAACCCAAAGACAAGTAAGAACACTATCAACTTAGATAAACTCAGAGAAAAACAACAGAACAACAATTGAGAGAAACTTGATACCTTGATCGTACTTCTTGTCTCTTGTGAACTATCTTGAACGAAATACTTGGTTGGTCTTTTCAATTCTAACATGATACTAAATCATCTTGGAGTATTTCCTCTTATTTTTGAGTTAGTCATCACCTTACATATATTCATGGAGTTCCAGACTTTGTGTTTTGTAAAAGGTCCTAACTAGCTAATTAGCAAGGGTGTGCCTCGTTGGTGGCACCTACCTCAGGAATTGAAGTAGGGCCTCTTCAACGAGGCAAGTGGTCAATGCAATGAGGCTAGCTAGATCCCGCACAGACATGGGGAGGCAAGACAGTGACCTCTTACATAGAAGCTAAGAGGAAAAGCAAAGCACCTCACCAGGACGTGAGGAGATCATGGCGTCTGGTATCACGAAGTGAGGTGATATGCTAGATGCAAGGTGTCAGGAGCACGCATGAGGTAGAGGGGTGCAAGGCTCTAGGTGCACGTGAGGCGACAGGTTCAAGCGAGACGCCAAATGCACATGAGGCGATGATGTGCGCAAGACGCTAAGTGTACGCGAGGCGCATGGCAGATGCGCGCGAGGCCCCATGTGCCATGTGTGTAAGTGTAGCGTCTCGGAATTTTACTTAGTTAGATAGATAGTAGTAGTTGTAGTATTTTAGATTCCGTGGATTTTTGTTCAAACCGGGACTTAGTTGGAAACTCATAGCAATAGTTATGAATTTTATAAGTTTAACCTATAGTTTAAGAATATTAATTATAACATAAGGTTTGATTAATATTACTGGTTATTAATATGATAATTATTATAACCTAAGGTTTAGATAGAGCCAATAAGAATATGACACTTGTCATGAGCATGGTTATTCCTAAGGTTTAGATAGAGTCAATAGGATTATGACTCTTGTCATATGCATGATTATTAAGGAATTATTATTTTAATGATTAAATAAGGGAAATATAAGACTTAGTCTTCAACAGAATCTGTTAGGAGCATGACATTTGTCACAATTTTATTTATTTGTGAATTATGTTGTTATTTAGATAATTAAATAGATTTTCTGTAACTTTAGGGTACTGTAATTTCCGACCTATTTTTTACATAGTTATGTTATCAATTTCCAAAAATTGTATTTCTATAAAGTTGTAAATAATTGAATTATCTTTCTAACGGTATAAAGATGATATAAATCAGAGTCCTATAGCTCTAGTTATATTGATTTTACTGCAGGTGAGTTTAGAGTTACGAGATTTAGGGAGTTAGAAGTTAGGATTCTATTTGTTTTTATTATTTTTGTTTTTAATTTTAAAAATTAAGCTTTGACTCCTTAAACCTCTCTCTGAATAATTTAACCAAGTCCTAAGCCTTTGACTGATGAATATTCAAATATCTTCAATAAAATTCATTATTTTTATTCAAGCCAAAAAGAATATTTTTATTCCTATAACTCTATAAATAGGACTTAGGACCCAGCCCTTTCACTTACTCTTCAGCTGTGATCAGACTCCAAGGTGCTAGTGAGACCATAAGAGTGATAAACACTTGGGTTGGGAAAAAGCTTTTCTATTCTTAAGCATTATAAAACACTTTGGGAAGTGAGGTTAGAGTGTTTCGATATTGGAGTTAGACTAATCCATAAGGTCAACTGAGATACTCTTACTCTTAAGTTTCATTCTGTTTAATTCCTTAGTTTCTTTAGTTTTCATTCAGGTTCTAACTTTTGTTATGGTTTTGTGGTTAGGATTTTAAGTTCTTTGAACTTAAGGTGTCTTTTCGGTAAGTTTCATCTTGGTGGTTTAGTTCTATTCCTTTTATCTATGTCCTTTAGAAATACTCACTATTTTTATTACTGATTTTAGGAGTGTTCCAAGTTCCGCATTTGTTCTCAATTATCCCGGTGTTGGTAAGGAAAATTAGATAGTTTAGTATTATGATCTAGTTTATGTAATGTATGATATAGTTTATGTTTGTATGACCTAAGGTGTCCAATGATGTATGACGGACTATGTCCGATAGGCTCGGTTGCCAAAACTTTATGACGGATCTATGTCCGGTGTATGATGGACTTTTGTCTGGGGCTAATTGCCACCCCTGTATAAGCACTTATCTTTTTATTATATATGATTTGTTATTTTTAGTTATGATTATGATATATGACCTATAGTTATGATTTATGACCTATGATTTATGATCTATGACTTATGACCTATGACTTATGCATTGGAGTATGATTTATGATTTATGGCTTAGATTATGATTTAGAATTATGACTTAAGATATGATATGATCTAGATGTTGTGTTTGTATGACTTTGGTGAATATATGGTATGTTTGATTATATGACTAACCCTTGTTTGTATTTTCCTTACTGGGCTTAGATGCTCACTCCTTATGATGTTGTTATTTCAGGAAATTAAGGATAGAAAGGCAGGTGGCGAGTGGGACCTAAGAGCTTCGTGATGTATTCGTTGGGGACCGTACAGTCGAGCAAGATCAAGCGGGCCAAATTATTTATTTATTTATTTATTTTAAAGTTTATTTTATTTAAATGTTGCTCATTTTTATGTTAAAGACAAGTATTTTTTTAAAAAAAAACCATGGATCCATGTATTTATTTTAAGTTTTTATTAAATAAAAGAGCAATATTTACGATTATGACCCAACGATGTGTTCTCGGTAATCTATGAGAAATTAGGGCGTTACAGGTGGTATCAGAGCCACGATTATATTGGTCCTGAACGTTCCCACGAAATACACACGATAGCTACAAAGGACCACTCGTTACCATGTAAGTATATATATTGTTTTTGAAATATGTTTGTAATGTTTTTCTTGTATTATTTTCATAAATTAGCTCAATGGACAAAGGTTAAAGCTATAAGAAAAATACCAAACCCTGAGTATGATAATGGATCCGATGTGGAGGATTAGATGCATATAAGAACACATCGTTAAATTTTAGAATACTTTCACTAGTTGTTTTAATTAAAAAAACTTGTTATTTGCTTTTATTATTATTTCATTTTTTAGTAAGTGTTCAGAAAATTTTGGATTCAATTGAAAGTGTAAAGTTTAAATTCCTCTCTTATGGGTTAGCCTATTTGTGAAGGCCCATTTGCTTTGCATTATTAGATTGGATCCAATTTCATTATGTTAACAATTAATAAAGCAAGGGTATAAATTCCTGTCTTTTGGATCCAAGTGGAAGTTAGGGGGCCTTAGTAGTGGGTACGATATATTGAACCCAGCCCTCCTCCATGGCAGATTCAATTGTTAAGGCCCATTTACCCGAGTTGGAATTAATTGTAATAGGGTAGTTTTTATAGATAAATGGACCTAATAGACAGTAGTACAATAGGTTAAGTTGTATCTTCTACTTGTTTTGTTTGTCTTAGTTTTCTTTTTCATCTTTTCTCTTTTGGGGGGAAACAGAAGGGACACATGGAGCAGTAACCAAGAAGATCCGAAAGACTAAATAGCAAAGGTAGAGGTCAAGGCCGAGGCCGAGGAAGGGGGCGAGGAAGAAGAGTAGCTGCCTGTTGGGGTTTTATGCCCTAATTAAAACTCAAATTCTTTGTAATCTCATTTTATTATCAATAAAATAATAGAAATCATTTTTTGACTTGGTCAATCACTTTGCTCACATGTTTTATTTTCATGATTATTTGTTTAATATAAACTTCTATTAAATCCCGAGCATATAGCTAATCTTATTTATAGTGACGTAATCACAGTGGAATATAAATATGATTATATGTTCAAAAATAAGTTAGTCCTAAGATTAGTCAGTGCACCGGATTTACACTGACTTGCCAATCTACGATATGATCTACTTACACATTACAGTGTTATGTTCTTTCCAGAACATTAGCAAAGTAGATAAGATCGGATGTATTTGTTACATCGGACATGACCGATATTGACAGTTGATAAGATAAGTAAACATACTGTTATTATCTATTCTAGTCATATCATATAGTTGACCATAGGTCAATTCAATCTCAATTCTGAGTGGTTAGTATTCAAACTGATTGTATTATTTGAGTTCTTTGACTTGTTCGTTACCAGCTTACCCTACGGACTAGCCCATACTTACATCTTGGGAACTCGGTAGTATAATTAAGTGGGAGTGTTAATCATAGATATGAACATCTATAGCTTCTGATGAAGAAGTGAAACGATGGTTTCCTTTTAGTTTGGTTCAAGGTGTTAAATGATAGAAATCTCATTTCAGTAATTAAATTAGTTTACTGAAATATCATTTACAAGGAACTAAGTGTTTTAAGGATAAAATACAATGAGGGGTAAAACGGTATTTTAGTCCTATCTCATTGTAGACCGTCTATAGAGGATTGAGTGAAAATTATGGTTGTAACAATGGATAATTAATAGCGTATCTATATTTGTTATAGAGCATTCTATGAATTCAAGAGTGCAATTCCAAGTCTATAGTGGAGTCACGAGGAATTAATAAGTTAGTAAATTTAATTGTTAGATTTATGATAACTTATTGGAGCTTGATTTCATAGGCCCATGGTCCCCATTGTACCTTGGATAAAATCATCTAGATAGTCTCAATTAATTGATTTAATCATCAATTAGAATTATCAAAGTTGACCATGTCAATTTTGGATAGTTTCACAGAGTTGTGTAATTTTGAGAAAAAAAGAGAAATTATGGCAGATTTATTAATTAAGATAAATTGGTATCTAAATTAATAAATAAATTTAAATCAAGGTTCAAATTATAAATAATTAATTTGATAAAGGATTTAAATAATTATTTAATTAATTAAATCAATAGAAAATAATACAGGCCTTGATTTTAAGTCCAATGGGCTTATAATCAAATGGGAAATTTCACAGGCCTATAGCCCATGATAATTTCGACCTAGGGCTTCAAAATGGCTGTTATTTTATTGATTTTTTAATTAAATTAAATGGCCTAATTGAGTTTATAAAAGGAGTGCTTATAGAGAAGTCAAAACAGGGGTTTTTGATAAGTCAGATTTTCTGATAGTTTTATATTCTCTCTAAACACAAGTCATTTTCTAAGCCTCTTTGTATTTTCTCTTTTTCTCTCTATATCTATCTCATGTGTTGAGAATTTCCCACACTAGTCTAGGTAGTTCTAAGGATACATTGGAAGATCGTGAAGAAAATAGAAGATCGGTTCAGTTTCTTGATAATACTCTGCGACAGAAAGGATACAAGAGTTAGAGAAACTGAAGGAATGACTCTTAATTCCGCTGCGTATACTGTAAGTATTATATTATTTGTTTCTCTTTGAATTCAATTTTAGTAACATGTTTTGGGCTATCTTGTATTAATTTGTTTAATATTAGATATACATGAAAATAAATAAAGATCATGTATAAACTTTTTCCAACAAACATAACTTTAATTCAATTGTTAAAAACTAAATGCGGAACTACAAAAGAGACATAATTCAAAAGACTAAAATAAACATTGTCCTCCATCGACGTGCAGTCCACTCATTCCATTCATCCTCAACACACAAGCCAAGCTGCCAAGAATCCTTCCGCCTTCCATAATAATTTTCCTGCATCACACTAAAAAATAAAGGAATGAGCCTAATGCCCAGCAAGGAAAACCTACTAAAAACATAAATCATATATCATAAGCATAAAACTACATCATAAACATATACTATAAAACATATGACTATGAAAACATATATCATATAAGACTACAATGTTCATCATTCTTCTTGGGACTTGCTAGCTAGGCAATCATATGCCCATAAATTTACGGGGCTTGTTTTCTAAACTATTCATATACTCCATATGTCTAACATGTCCGGATACCGAGCTAACATGTCTTCCTCTAACTCCCACATTGCCTCTCGTTCAGAACTATTACTCCATAGGACCTGGACTATTGGAATACTCTTAGACCATAATTCCTTCATCCCTCTATCCAGGATGCTAACCGGTCGTTCCTCGTAACTCAAGTCTTTCTAAAGTGTTATCGTATCATACTTGAGGATGTGAGATGGGTCTGACACATATCTACACAACATCGAGATGAGGAACACATTATGGCTATCTGCTAGAGCTGGTGGTAGAGCTAATCTATATGCAACTGCTCCCACTTTGTCCAATATCTCAAAAGGACCTATAAACCAGGGACTAAGCTTGACTTTCTTTCCGAATTGCTTCACACCTTTCATAGGAGATATCTTTAAGAAGGCTCGATCTCCAACTTTGAATTCCACATCATGCCACTTGGCATCTGCATAACTTTTCTGACGGTTCTGAGTAGAGAGCATACGCTTTCTAATCAGCGCTACTTCATCCTGAGCTTCTCTAATAGCTTCAGGTCCAAGAAGTTGCCTTTCTCTTACCTCGTCCCAATGTAACGACGATCGACATCTTCTTCCATTAAGCAAATCATAGGGTGCCATCCCGATCATTGACTTGTAGCTATTGTTGTAGGATAATTCTATCAGCGGCAAATACTTACTCCATGATCCTCCAAAATCAAGTACACAAGCACGCAACATATCTTCTAAAATCTGTATGGTATGCTTAGACTGACCATCGGTCTATGGATGAAATGTTGTACTAAGAATTAACTTGGTACCATAGCTTGCAGCAAGCTTCCCCAAAATCTTGATGTAAACACAGATCCCCTATCGGACACTATAGTCTTAAGGATTCCATGCAGTCGTACTATCTACTGAACATAAATGTCTGTGTACTGATCTGCTGTGTATGTAGTCTTGACAGGTAGGAAATGAGTTGACTTGGTTAGTTTATCTATTACTACCCAAGCCGAGTCGTTCTGCTTACTTATTCGTGGTAGTTCTATCATGAAATCCATAGGTATGTCGTCCCATTTCCATTTTGGAATACTAAGTGGTTGCAATAAGCCTGCAGGTCGTTGATGTTCTGGTTTCACTTGCAAGCATACTAAGCATTTAGACACATACTCCGCTATTTCTTTCTTCATTCCTGGCCACCAATATAACACTTTAAGGTCGTGAGTCATCTTGGTCGACCCTGGGTGAACTGAATATGGGGTATTGTGCGCTTCATCAAAGATCTTCATCTTAATCCCTTGATCATTCAGCACGCATACCCGATCCTTATATCTCAATAACCTCTATCTTGATATCAATAAATCTGTGGCCTTGCCTTCTTTAACATCATCCATATGTGCTACTAATGTGTCATCATGCACTTGACCGATCCATATATCTTCTAACAGACGTGACTGAATGGACAAGTTAGCCAGTTTACCAATGACTACTTCTATTCTGGCATTGATCAGCTCCTGCTGTAGCGGCTTTTCTATTCCAGCTAATGCTACTAGACTTCCATAACTCTTTCTACTTAGCGCATCAGCAACTACGTTTGCCTTTCCCGGGTGGTATAGGATTTCACAATCATAATCCTTTACTAATTCTAACCTCCTGCGCTGCCTCATGTTAAGCTCCTTTTGAGTGAAGAAATACTTTAAGCTTTTGTGGTCCGTATAAATCTCACACCGTTCTCCATAAAGATAATGGCGCCAGATTTTTAATGCAAAGACCACCGCTGCCAACTCCATATCATGCGTTGGAAAGCGTTGCTCGTACTCCTTAAGATGCCTTGAGGCTTAGGCTATTACCTTGTCACTCTGCATCAGCATAGAACCCAATCCTTGCTTCGATGCATCACAGTAGGCTACAAACTTATCGTTGGGTTTCGGCACACAAAGTACTGGTGCTGAGCATAGCTTATCCTTAAGAAACTGGAAGCTCTCTTCACACTTATCCGTCTAGTTGAACCTTTGCTGCAAATGGACCATTGCTCTGATACCAACTGTAATGACCCAACTATTTCTAAGACTTTGGACCATTAAAACTACTAGACATAACTACTTTTTTGGGAAAGATACATAAGAAATAATATAACTTTATTAAAAATCAAAATATTGTATCAAGTACATAATAATAGAAAATATGGCATGGGTACCCATTGTTTTAAAAAAAACATAAAACATAACTTTAATTCAATTGTTAAAAACTAAATGCGGAACTACAAAAGAGACATAATTCAAAAGACTAAAATAAACGTCATCCTCGATCGACACGCAGTCCACTCATTCCATTCACCCTCAACACACAAGCCAAGCTACCAAGAATCCTTCCACCTTTCATAATCATTTTCCTGCATCACACTAAAAAATAAAGGAATAAGCCTAATGCCCAGCAAGGAAAACCTACTAAAAACATACATCATATATCATAAGCATAAAACTACACCATAAACATAAACTATAAAACGTATGACTATAAAAACATATATCATATAAGACTACAATGGCCATCATTCTTCTTGGGGCTTGATAGCTAGGCAATCATATGCCCATAAATTTACAGGGTTTGTTATCTAAACAAATCATAAAAATTTATGGGGCTTGTTATCTAATCAAATCATATGCCCGAGGAATATATTCTTGGGGCTTATTATCTGAACAAATTATATGCTTGTTATCTAAACAAATCATATACCCAAGAACTAAAAACATATCATACATATACATATCATAGCATAACATAACATATCATAACATAAAATATCATAACATAAACATATTATAACATATAAACACATAAAATCTATCCTATTTTCCTTACCAAAAGCCAGGATATTTGAGAACAAGAACGGGATTAGAAAACTCCTATAAACCAACAATAGAAAAAGGTGAGAATATCTAAGAATTGAGATGAATATGACAACTAAACCATCAAGAAGAAACTTACTAAGAAGGACCATAAGTTTCAAGAACTTAAATACCTAATCAAGAATCATAAACAAGAGTTAGGATCTGAATAAAAGAAACTAAAGAAAACTAAATGATTATAAAGAATTGAACTTAAGAAATAGGAATACCTTGGTTGATCTTATAGATTGATCTAAACCTCAACACCGAAATCACACTATATCTCACTTCCCAAGTGTTTAGAAAGCTTAGAATGATAAAGCTTTTATCCCAAACCCAAGTGTATCTCTCTATACTAACACTAGCACCTTGGAGGCTCTGATCAAGTACTTGAGGAATGAAGAAAATGACTGAGCACTAGGTCCTATTTATAGAGTTTGAGGAGTGAAACTATCCTATTAAAAAAAATACTTAAATCCTTGAATAAACATGATTATGACAAGTGTCATGCTCTTAGTGGTTCTGGAAGATTCTAGAGTTTCTAGATCTTTCTTTTATTTAAAAAAAATACTTAATTTCATTCTAACTATAATCCAAATTTAAATTTAAATTTAAATAAAATAGAATCCTAACTTCTAACTTCTTAAATCTCGTAAGTCTAAACTTACCTGTAGTAAATTTAATAGAATTGGAGCTGTATGATTCCGATATAGACCATTTTTATACCGTTAGAAAGCTAATTCAATTATCTACAACTTTCTAGAAATACTATTTTTCGAAATACATAATATAACTGCGTTAAAAATAGGTCGGAAGTTACAGTACCCTAAAGTTACGGAAAATCTATTTAATTATCAAAATAACAACATAATCCACAAATATCTTAACTAACCATAAAATAACAAACTCTAATTCCCTAGGCTGATTTCGAATTTACTAAGCCCAAAATCTTATTGGGATTTATGTAGGCTCGATTCATAACACTTTTTAATAATACCATAATTAATTTATTCTTATGCAATTACCCCATTTTCCACAAACAAGACTACTAATATCATAAACCTATACTATACTATAATAATCATAACTATTAAAAAAAATTTTTAAACCTTATGTTATAATTAATATTCTTACACTATAGATTAAACTTATAAAATTCATAACTGTTGCTACGAGTTTCCAACCAAGTCCCGACTTGAACCAAAATCCACGGAATCTAACATACTACAACTAATACTAACTACTACTACTACTACTACTATCTAGCTAGTTAAGCAAATATTTCGGGACTGTACATATATGCTGCATCTGATTGCGTGTTGTGCAATGTATATGTGATTATATCTATTTTGAAGGCCAGCCTAAGGGCGTCGGGGCCGATAGCAAGCATGCGGAACACAACTCGGCTATAAGATCAGAGGACTCGACCTAAGGGAGCCGGGCCTGGACCTTATACAAATAAACAAAAGTGTTGATATCACTTAACTGTCTGTATTGGCTGATGAGATTGGATTATGTGTTTAATTGAGCAGAATATCACAACTAAGTTTATTGCTTATATCCTGTTGTTGATAGAATTTAGTGAGTTAAGTTTATTATTTATATTATGCTGCTCAGTTGTGCATGTTGATTTAATTTTTCTTGCTGAGCCCTGGCTCATTGGTGCTATGTGGTGCAGGGTTGGGTGAGGGATAGACAGACCAACCATGAGTTGGAGAGCTCCAAGGGAGGTGTGTACATATGCAGCCTACTCAACTGCCACGGCCGGGATAGCCTAGGAGGAACTAGGGTTAAACCCTGTTTTGCCGCTTAGGACGACTAATTTGTATTTCATTTGTCTTTTATCTGCCTGTAACAAATTTTTGGGATTCTGTGTATAAACTTAACACTTTAATGAAAAAAAATTACTTCATTGACCAAAATTTTTAATACCTAACCTTGATTTAGTATAAAATTACACATATATGTCTGAATGACTCGCTTAGCAAGTTAAGCACTATTGTAAACACACAGTGTAACGGTCTTGTCTAACCATGGTGTTACAACTCTGTATTAGAGTGGTCTAGGTTTAAGGTTTCCTGAAGACTGGCTGGACGTGTACACTCATAGCTAAAGATAAGCTCGACTCATGGTTTGGTGTCTAACAACATGATCATGTGTTTAATGGTTTAAATTGAACCTTTGTGCCTTATCTGCATGCAAGAATAAAGAGCATGATGCATGTATATATGTTTATTTTGTGGGAATAAGATTTGATAATTGATGCATGAACATTATATATTTGTGTCTTGATATGCATATTGTATGTGGTTACCGTGTTGTTTGGCCATGGTCGTGGAATAGTTCTGGATATTAATATCTAGCCTGAGAGGTTAAGTCATTGACTGTAGACAAATTCTTAAATTATGTATCCAAGGCAGTCAGCTGGACCATGGATTGTTAGTATGGGGATTGTGGATGATACTCAGGGACAAAACACTTCATCTGCCCCTGGAATTCGCACTAGATGTTTGTTGGTATGCATGGAAGATTGCAAATCAGAAGGAGGAGATTAGGTGGTTGAGACAATGGGTTCCGTTAGGGAATGCTTCTTGGTATGTTTTGATAGTAATGGCACCAGTTACGGTTCAACCTGAGGGTGGAAACAGATGGGAATTATTGTATGAAACATTCGAGAAACATTATCCTCCAGTTTTTGAAGGAGGCTTGGATCCGTTCAGAGCTGAACAGTAGATGGGCATGATTAGCTCCATCCTTGACTATATGGGAGTGGTAGGCAATGATAGGGTGGCTTGTGCCACGTGTATGCTGTGGGAGGATGCCCAAATGTGGTGGGAAGTGCTACCCTAGACCCGTAATGTTATCATGATGGGTTGGGAGGAATTCAGACAATTGCTCGACGAGAGGGACTGCTGTGACATAGTTCAAATTGTGAAGACCATTGAGTTTATGAACTAGGTTCAAGATAGTAAGACAGTGACAGAGTATGTCAATGAATTTAATGGGTTGGCCAAATTCACTTTCAATTTGGTACCAACAAATGTGGCCCGCAAGGAACGATTCATACTAGGACTGAGTTCTGGGGCAGCCCAGAGAGTTAGACTCACTCTAGTGTATGAGATTTCTACCTAAGCTTAGGCGGTAGGGAAGGCCCTGGCTATAAAGGATGCAGAAGATGAGATATGGAGTGAGAGTAACATAGGGCAGGACACTCAAACAATGGTACCCCCATTTATGGGATCACGTACGGGCGGAGGCCCCAGTAATCAGAAAAGAAAAACTCTTGACGGTTCTACTACTCCTGGTCCAGATATGAGGGGTTATAGTGAATAGGGTGGTCGCCAGAGCGGTGACGAGATCTGGAGGAGTTATCCAATATGCGCTACGTGCAGGAGATGCCATCTGGGAGAATTCCGAGCAAAGGCACGTTTTCTATGTGCAATGATTGGTCACTTTAAGAAGGATTACCCGAGATTAAAGAAGGGAGAACGAAGGAGTGTGGATGGCTCGACTCCGGTTCGTGTGTCCGCCTTGATACATTCAGAACACAAGGCTAGTCCCTCGGTGGTGGCCGATTGGCTTTCTAGTTCTTGTTCCTTTTTATATATTCAGTTGATTGAGTTTGGTGCTACGTATCTCGCAGTAGAGACATAAATATGTGGCACATGCTATATGGGTGTCAAATCATGAGGCTTGAGATTTTGGTGTCTGCCTGGGGAAATTGGTAATTTCAAGGCGACGGGTAAAAGTATTATTGGTAGAAAGCTAGGGGTACTAATTGATTGAGCTGGTTATATGAGGATTTTGATATGATTCTGAGTATGGATTAGTTTGCTAAACAAGGGACAACCATGGACTGTAAGAAAGGATGGTGACTTTTGAGTTTAGAAGAAAGGAAAGACCTGGTTGCATTTATGGGATGCTTAGCTACTGTGGTAGGTACCACTTGAGATGTATGAGTTGGACCAGATGAAAGCTGGAATGGCCAGTGAGATTTCTGATGGGTTTACGAGTATTCGCGATGATCGTCATCACGTCAGGAATTGAGTATGCTACGGGATTATGGAAGAGATAGAACTGGTATCAGGAACATCATGAAGAATGACATTAGCTGAGCAAAAAGAATTAAAGTATCAGTTGAAGAAGTTATTTGATTATCAGACAAAGCACCTCATCATGGGACACGTCAACAACATTTGTTAAGAAGAAGCCCAAGTCTGCGAGAAGGTGTAACACATATGGATATCCAAGTGAAGTAATTGTTAAGAATAGGTACTCATTGCTAAGAATGAAGGATTCATTGCCCGGTTGCAAGGGTAGGGCAATGTTCTCAAGAATTGACCCTCGATTTGGTTATCACCAGCTGAGGATCAAGGAAAGTGACATTTCAAGAATTACCTCTTGCACCATGTGGGATATGATGGATTATCAATGAAGGCTCTTAAACTGACCACTGCTGCAGTGGCCCACGCATGTTCGACAAGAAGAGAGTACAGAGATGACTTGGAAAAGTCATATTCGGATCAATTGAGAAAGTTTTGGACTACTCCTAGTTAGAAGCAGAACGCGAATAAAAAATTCATTGATACTACCAAGGATAAGGAAGCAGGGTTACAGGTAAGGTTCCAGAAGGGATAGGTTTCGATTTCTCCAAATGATATTCAAGGTCACATTATGGGGAGTCATGGGACTGGGTATGAATTAATTAAGATAGTATAGCGTCCCAAATTTGCTAATAGGGCTTAGGGCCTTGATTAGCATCCCTAGAGGGCAATAAATGATTTATTATGTTCATGTGTGAATTTGATGAGTATGTGATTAGCAATGCATGTTTAGGTGAATTAAATATGCATGTGGGCCTCGTTTTGTTGTTAGGGGCATGTTTGTAATTTTAGTCTGTTGAGGGCATAAATGCAATATTTGTGATTATTGTGATATATTTGTAGTCCACGATCCGAGACAGTCCTAGGGAGCGGTTTAGCTAGAAAGTCACAACGGGGTTCAGTACCTGACTCGGGGCAGGTTGAGGGGTATTTCGGGTATTAGACATTTTATTGGGTTATTGGGTAATGAAAATAAATATTTGGAGATATATTTGAAGTTGGAACGTTTAGGAGGGAATATCAAGGAAATTTACCATTTTGCCCTCGGGGATATTTTTGGCACCCCGAGCCTTGGAAGTAACTTAAGTGACTTAGGATAAGTAAAATAAAACCAAGGAAGCATTTAGAATCATAGAGAACCGACCCTCTCACTATCTTGGAGTTCTCTATTTTTGAAAGCTTGGAGACTTTGACCTATTAGAGAATTTGGGCTTGCTTTCAAGGGAATTGAAGGTGGCTGTGATTGAGGATTAGCTCAGGGAAAAGTTATCAGTTGAGGTAAGGATTCTAGCACCTAATTAACTGAATTATGCTGAGTTTTGTTGGTGTTTCAAAGTTATGCATGTGAGCTAGGTGGTGGATTACTCTTGAGTATCTAGATGAGGTTTGGGGTTAATTTTTGTTAGGTTTTGTTGCTGAGATTATAGTAGAACTTCTATGGTGAATGAATTGGATTGTTAGATTGATTTTGGGGTAAATTGGCGTGGTTTTGGTGGTGAAAATGGAGGATTTTTCTGGGTTCGAAGGGTCGGGCCGCGACACACCATGGATTGGGCCCAGCACGCATAGCCTATTTTGGGGGTTGGGGCTTTTGGTTGAGTCGGGCCACGGCATGGGTTCTTGGGGCTGCGACGCTTAGTGGGTTTTTAGACCCCAAGGAAGTTTTAGGCTCGGGAATCCAAAAGTGAAGGTTCGGGATGGATTTTATCACCCGGATTGATGGAATTCAAGGCCCCGGAGACTGGAATTATAGCCCAAGGTTATTTAATGGATTAGAACTTGATGGATGGATGTTGTTGATGGGTTGTGACTAGGTTTTTAGTGAGGCTCGGACTAGGGGACTGTGCTCAGGATATCGGTGCTCAGAAAGCTCGGGACACAGGTTAGAAAACTATTGCACCCGTAGAGTAGGACAAAGCCCTATAGTTTGTGTTGCAGGGCACGGCCCTATATGATTGTGTTGCAGAGGGTAGCCCCATTGATTATGTTTATCTGTGTTTATGTATTTGCTTAATTTTGCTATGTGTGCATATATTGTGAATGAATGGCAAGGTTTGGGAATGAGGAAGGCCAAGAACGGCAAGGCCGAGTACGGCAAGGGGTCGGGAGCATCGTTTAGCACACTGAATGTGAGTAGACAGGGTGAGACCCTATTGGATACCTGGGATATCCTCATGGTGTAGACCGCGAACCCAGGGCCTGGTAAAGCGCCTGGGATGGCATGGACGATATGTGTTTAGCTTGTTGGCGGTTTTGTTATGTGTTGAATGATGATTATGCATATGTTATTTGCTTGTGTGGAGTTTTCTTGCTGGGCTTTGGCTCATTGATGCTCTATGGTGCCAGGGTATGGAGAGTGTGGAGCAACGTGTACATGTTTGGCCTGCCTGGCTGCCACAGCCAGGGGTATTTTTGGGAGATCTTTGTATTACACCTAGTTTTGTCGTTTAGTCGACTTTAATCATAATTTTGAGTTGTAATTCTGTATTACACCAAATGTATATCGCTTTATAATTTTCAATGAATGATTATATTTTGAAATTGTATGACTTTTGCTTATGGTTTAGCTATACTTTTGTCTTAAAACCTCGATTAGCGAATTAATTGCACATTCTAAACTCACTTAGTAACGACTCTAAGGAAGTAGGGCATTACAGATAGATATCGTAGGGAAATTTCTAAAGGAACGCGTTAGGGGTGAGAAGCATGGTGAGATCGGTATGAGACATTGGCTACTACTTGAAGCATCTTCGAAGACAACCATACCCTAGAATGAAGTAATGAAGAAACCTAAAGTTTGTTTGAATCGATAGTCACGTACGGGAATTTCAGAAGTTGAATTAAAGGCTGGTTAGCATGCCATGGCATTAGAATATGCATGTGAAGGACTTATACAGGAGGACACCATGATGGATATTGTCCCTGCTTAAAACATGAAATTATAGTGCGGTGCGTCAAAGACTAGGGTGCGCCCATGTGTAGACTGAAAATGTGATTATTTGTTCTTCACGATGGATGAAGGGATACGAACATAGATGTTCTACACGGGGCGTTGAGTCGACAATAATACCAGCTAGTCACAGTTAGGGTGTGATTAGTGCTCAAAAATACAAATTTATTAGTTTTAAAGTGTAAAATAAATTAAGTTTTAATTAATATTTTCATGAATTTATTGTAATATATTTTATAATTTAAAATATTAATTTTTATTTAATTTATGTTTAATTTTCAGGAAATAAATTTCATTTGGACACTAATAAAAAGGGAGAATAGAGAAATAGTTAAAACTGAAAAAGAAAATGAAGAAAGTGGAATTTTTGAAGAAATAAAGCTCAGGCCCGTTGGCCCAAGCCCAGCAACCCAAGCTGCCAGCACCTCCATAGCCAGGTGTCGCCTCCTGCATTGCGTCGCACGTTCGCACCTGGCCAGCAGCTCCAGCCGTCCCCATCAGCCACGTGACCCTCCAGCTGCCGACACCTATCCTCCAACTCCTTCAGTAGCAGCAGCCCGAAGCACCCAAAGTTAGCCTCTCCCAATCAATTCGGCACCCTCCAAGCCCAGGCCGAAGCATCCCTTTCAACTCCCCAGCTGGCCCAATACAAAGGCCCAATTGTCCACAGCCATTCCCAACCTCCTTCAACAACTAGCCTCCACGGTTCCAGCAGCCCACTTAGCCAGCCCAAACCCCACTTTCTTCTCTCCCAGACAGTGCCTATGTGACACCTCCTCATTAGCTGGGAATGGGTCAAAACCCTCTTGTGTCACCAGCCACTTTCAACCCATGTTTTGTGGGATTGGGCTTGGCAAAATTGCTATTTTGAGCTTTAAAGCTCATGTTTTTGTGGTATTTTAGAAAAGGGGAAAATGACCATACACCAAAATAGATAGGTTAATATTAATAATAAGATTTGATTTTTCAAAATCATATTTTATTATTAATATTTCACATTTATTTTGTAAACCCCATTTTGTTGTTTAATTTCTTTTTAGTCATTTTCTCCCTCTATAAATAGGGACTTCTTCTTCACACTTAGTATGTAATTTTTAGAGTAAAGAAACTATAGCAAAATTTCTACTCACTTTCTTCTCATATTTTCTTCTTAGAATTTTGTGAGAATCGTGAGCATAATGGCCTAATCTTCCTAGGAAGGTTAGGGATGATTCCATATGCTAGTGATGTTATTTTGCTACTTTGATTTACTATGTTCTGAATGTAAAATTTTTGAGTTATTTATGTTCTTTCATCTCCATCTTTATTTTGTTATCTTTATTTACTTATGCTAATAGTATATAGGATTAGTCATGCTCTTTCTATGTACTTCTAATTAGTAAAAGTAATATTGATACCTAATTTTATGTCTAATCTTCTATTGCATTATTGCCTTTGGGTATTTTGTCATTTTTTTATTTTTCATAAGATTAACATTGTGCTTTTAAAGTAAAGAACTTTATAACTCAAATGAACTTTTGTTAGAAAAGAATATGGACTTTAATGTTAGATTTTCCAAGTAAATGTTGGGATGTGAACTATTTACTTGTGTATTTTTGTAAATCAAGTAACCAAGTAACTAAACAAGCATATGGATGATTCTTGAAACCTTTCATTTTCTCAAACTCTTGATTACATCTTACCTTTATTTCACTTATCTCATTTTATCACATTATCAAAAAGACAATACCAAAATCTCAAACATCTTTTAATTTCCATCTTTTAATTTATTTATTGTTACTAATTTTTGTGTTATTTTCTACTAATCTTTTGAGTTTAGGTTACCTCCTTGTGGATCGACCGCCCGATTATACTACAACCACTGCTTAGTGGTTGTCACGATTTGGGCGTTAAACAGGGTGCGATGACGACACCTATGGAAAAAGGAGTACATGTAATAGCATGAATGTTAAAGTGTTTCGTCACCCGTAAGGGATTGACCATGAGACTAAGGCACTTATGAGAACTAGTGAAGGATTTACATTGGAAATCCTTTATTATTTAGGGGAAACTAATATGGAGGCTGACACCTTGAGTGGGAAAAATCCGTGCCAGTTGTATTCCATTTGCCTTTTATCAGTCTGTAACCAATTTTTGGGATCCCGTGCATAAACTTTATATTTTAATGAAAATTAATTAATTCATTGACCAAAATATTTAATACCTAACATTGATTTAGTCTTAAATTACACATATATGTCCAAATGACTCGCTTAACAAATTAAGCATTATTTTAAACACACAGTGTAACTGTCTTGGCTAACTAGGGCATTACAAGTTGAGGGCAGAGAGTGCTCATCAAACCTCATAGAAATAGACATACTAGACTATGATGATTAGTTAGCCAAATGTGGAGCAACGATAGACTGTCAACGAAAGATTGTAGAGTTTAGACCGAAGGAAAGAAAACTCTTTTCTTTTAAGGGAGAGGTGATGGGATTTCGTACACCCATTATATCGGTATTGGAAGCTCGAAACATGATGCAACATGGGTGTTCAATATATTTTTCTAATGTGGTGGATAAATCTAAGGAGACGTAGTTGAAACCAGAAAAGGTCCACATTGTTTGTGAGTTTCGGGAAGTGTTTCCCAAGGATTTACCATGTTTACCCTCGGACAAAGAAATAGAATTCGTGATTGATCTTGCACCAGAAACAACACAAATATCTAAAGCGCCCTACCGAATGGCACCTGTAGAGTTGAAGGAATTCAAGACCCAGCTACAGGAATTGTTGGACAAGTGGTTCATATGACCTAGTCATTCGCCATGGGGGGCACCAGTCCAGTTTATGAAAAAGAAGGATGGAAGTATGAGAATGTGCATCGATTACCGAGAACTCAATAAGGTCACAGTTGAGAACAATTATAATAATTTGTATTCCATGTGTCTTTTATCAGTCTGTAACCAATTTTTGGGATCCTGTGTATAAACTTAATATTTTAATGAAAAATAATTACTTCATTTACCAAAAATTTTAATACCTAACCTTAATTTAGTCTTAAATTACACATTTATTTCCAAATGACTTGCTTAGTGCGTTAAGCACTATTTTAAACACACAACGTAACGGACTTGGCTAACCAAGGAGTTACAAGTTGAGGGAAAAGAGTGCCCAGCAAACCTCATAGAGTTAGACATACCAGACTATGACACCATACTTGGCATGGATTGGTTATCCAAATGTGGAGAAGCGATAGACTGTCAATGATAGACTGTAGAGTTCGAACCAAAGGAAAGAGAACTCTTTTCATTTAAAGGAGCAGTGATGGGATTTTGTACACCCATTATATCGGCATTGAAGGCTCGAAACATGATGCAACACGGTTGTTCAGCATATTTGGAAAATGTGGTGGATAAATCGAAGGAGATGTAGTTGAAACCAGAAAAGGTCCACATTGTTTGTGAGTTTCTGGAATAGTTTCTCGAGGAATTACCATGTTTACCCTCGGACAAAGAAATCAAATTGGTGATTGATCTTGCACCAGAAACAACACCAATATCTAAAGCGCCCTACCGAATGGCACCTGTAGAGTTGAAGGAACTCAAGACCCAACTACAGGAATTTTCAGACAAGGGGTTCATACAACCTATACATTCGCCATGGGGGGCACCAGTCATGTTTGTGAAAAAGAAGGATGGAAGTTTGAGAATGTGTAGTGATTACAGAGAACACAATAAGGTCCCAATTATGAACAATTATACTTTTCCCAGGGTTGATGACCTCTTTGATCAACTGCAAGGTGCAGTAGAATTCTCAAAGATTTATTTCTGATCCGGGTACCATCAGCTGAAAGTAAAAGAAGGAGACATTCCTAAAATAACTTTCCGAACTCGCTACGGACATTATGAGTTCCTAGTGATGTCTTTTGGACATACTAATGCCCTAGCGACATTCATGGACATGATGAACAAAGTATTTAAGGACTACTTGGATAAATTTGTGGTGGTCTTTATAGACGATATCCTTATCAAAGACTAAGGAGGAGCATGAGGAGCACCTGAGGTTGACGCTCAATAGACTACGAGAGCACCAACTTTATGCTAAGTTTTCTAAGTGTGATTTTTGTTTGGAACAAGTGACTTTCCTAGGGCATATAGTGTCCAAGAATGGAATAACAATGGATCCAACACATATCTAGGCCATTAGAGACTGGCCCCAATCCAAGAATGCTTCAGAGGTTCAAAGCTTGTTAGGGTTAGCGGGTTACTATCGGAAGTTCGTCGAGGTTTTCTCTAAGATTGCCACACCCTTGACAAACTTTACCTGCAAACTTATAGAGTTCACATGGACTGAGAAGTGTGAAGAAATCTTTCAGACTATGAAGGATAAGTTGATGCAGAATGGGAGGGTGGTAGCCTATTCCTCAAGGCAACTTAAGTACTATGAGCAGAGATATCTCGCTCATGATCTTGTGTTAGCAGCAGTGGTATTCGCGTTGAAAATATGTAGACATCACCTTTATAGGGGTAAGTGTGAAATTTACACTGATCACAATATGAGACAGCGGCAGTGGTTAGAGTTAGTGAAGGACTAAAATTGTGAGATTTTATACAACCCAGGCAAGGCCAACGTGGTGGTTGATGCATTTAGTAGGTGAGGACATGGAAGTGTCTCATCTCTGAGCACAATAGAGACACCTTTGCATAAAGAGATTATAAACGCCGTAATTGAGTTAGTAATAGGAGGCCTAGCAAACCTCACTCTACAGTCTTCCCTATGGGAACAAGTGGGCCCCAAGGTGACTCTATAGTCCCATATTCTAGGGAAACAACCCCTGGTATGACTTATTAGTCATTTATTTAGGGCAGTAGCCCTGGGGTGATTTTATGGTAAAGTATCTAGGGCGACGGGCCCCAGTGTGACTCTATAGTCACTTATCTTAATAGAAGGCATGCATGAGTAGGGTTATTACTGCTAGGCATGCTTATTATGATTCTATGGTATTTTATTAACTTCATATGAGTATTTTTAAGTTTTCTTGCTGAGCCTTGGCTCATGGGTGCTACGTGGTGCAGGAAACGGGAATCGGAAGTTAGACCAGCCATGAGTTGGAGAGCCTTGGTGGCGACGTGTACATATGCGACTGCTCGACCACCACGGTCGGGATTTCTTAGAGGAACTAGGGTCAAACCCTATTTCATCGCTTAGGTTTGCTGGTTGTACCTTTTGAACTGTAATTAGCCTTTTAATGGTTATTTTGGGATCCCATGTATGAATGTAAAATTTTTTATGAAATGGTTATTCCTTTTGACCAAAATGTTTAACCCTAAATTCTTAGTCACGTTTATGGCCAAGAGACTCATTTAGAGAGCCTATCACTATTTAAAACACATAGTGTAATGGTCTTGGCTATCCAAGGCGTTACAATACATCTTTGTCGACCCTGGATGTAAAGAATAGGGTGTTGTCTGTGGCTCTTTCATAATACTTGCCTTAATCTAATCATTGTTAGGCACACATATCATATCCTTATATTGTAGCAATCCACCACTTTCTAGTACCAAAGCCTCTTGCTTCATTAGGGCTTCATCCACCTTCTCCCGTTCTCTAATTTGTTCCAAGAGGGAGTACTATAGAGTGAGGTTTGCTAGGCCACCTGTTACTAACTCAGTGTCGTTGTTAATAATCTCTTTCTACAGAGGTGTCTCTATTGTGCTCAGAACTTCACCTACTCAATGCATCAACCACCACGTTGGCCTTGCCTCGGTGGTATAAAATCTCACAATCGTAGTCCTTCACTAACTCTAACCACCGCCGTTGTCTGATATTCAGCTCTTTCTTAATTAAGAAGTACTTTAGACTTTTGTGATCAGTGTAAATTTCATACTTATCCCCATAAAGGTGATGTCTCCATATTTTTAGTGCGAATACTATTGTTGCTAACTGAAGATCAGAGGTGGGATATCTCTGCTCATGGTCCTTGAGATACCTTGAGGCATAGGCCACCACCTTCCAATTTTGCCTCAACATGCAACCTAAACCATTCTTAGATTTGTCACAATATACCACGAACTTTCCACCCTTTTTGCAGAGATCAACTTATCCTTGATAGTCTGAAAGCTTTCTTCACACTTCTTAGTCCATGTGAACTTTTTTGTGTTTGCGGATTAAGTTGGTCAAGGGTGTGGCAATCTTTGAGAAACCCTCGACGAACTTTCGATAGTAACCCGCTAACCCTATGAAGTTTCAAACCTCTGAGGCATTTTTTGGTTTGTGGCAAGTCTCTAATGGCCTCAATCTTTGTCGGATCCACTGCTATTCCATTCTTTGATTCTATATGCCCTAGGAAAGTCACTTGTTCCAACCAAAATTAACACTGAGAGAACTTAGCATAAATTTGGTGCTCTCATAGTCAATTGAGCATCAACCCCAGGTGCTCCACATGCTCCTCCTTAGTCGTTGAGTAGATAAGGATATCGTCTATAAATACCACTACGAACTTATCCAAGTAATCCTTAAACAATTTGTTTATCATGTCCCTGAACGTTGCTTGGGCATTAGTGAGTCCAAAAGACATCACTAGGAACTCATAATGTTCGTAGCGAGTTCTGAAGGTTGTTTTAGGGATATCTCCTTCCTTTGCCTTTAGCTGATGATACCCGTATCACAGATAAATATTAGAGAACACTGCTGCCCCTTGCAGTTGATCAAAGAGGTCATCTATCCTAGGCAAAGGATATTTGTTCTTACTCATGACCTTATTGAGTTCTTGTTAATCGATGCACATTCTGAGACTTCTATCCTTCTTTTTCACAAACAGAAATGGTGCCCCCATGGTGAATGACTAGGTTGTATGAACCTCTTGTCTAACAAATCTTGTATCTTGGTCTTGAGTTCCTTCAACTCTATAGGTGCCATTGGGTAGGGTACTTTAGATATTGGTGTTGTTTCTGGTGCAAGTTTGATCTCAAACTCGATTTCTTTATCTGGAGGTAAACCTGTTAAATCCTCAGGAAACACTTTTGGAAACTCACAAACAGTGTGTAAATTTTATGGTTTCAACTTCGTCTCCTTAGATATATCCACCACTTTTGCCAAATATGTTGAACACTCGTGTTGCATCATGTTCCGAGCTTACATTGCCGATATAACGGGTGTACAAAATCTTGTCACCTCTCCCTTAAAAGAAAAGAGTTCTCTTTCCTCCGGTCTGAACTCTACAATCTTTCTCCAATAGTCTATTGTTGCTCCATATTTGGTTAACCCATCCATGCCAAGTACGAGATCATAGTCTGCTATGTCTAACTCTATGAGGTTTGTTGGGCACTCTCTACCTTGAACTATTACCGAGGTTGAATGTAACCACCTAGTTGATGACATAATGCCTCATGATGGTAGTATTGTACTAAAACTACGCTTAAACAATTTACAAGGCATATTGGCCGCGATGTTACTATTGGCTGCCTCATTTTGGGTAAATGCAAAGATTCTTGCTAGCACTAGATTATTGTTACTGCCCTGGCCTGCTTTCCACTGTGGACAATCCTTCTTCAAATGGCCTGTCTGACCGCACTTCACTTGTTGGTGCTGGCCTGATTTTCTCCCAAATGTCGACGCGGGCATTTAGGGCAGCTGGGGTGCTCAACTTTGTTGTTTGGGTGATTTTTGCGATTACGATCATTTTTGTGATAGTTATGGTTGTTGTGGTGGTTATGATTGTTGTGATTGTTACCATTCGAGGTCGAGGGTCTTGGGCTCTTGTCATTGCCACTGCTCCATCCTTCATGGGCCTTCCTCTTGTTGCCATCATGGAAGCCCTTGTTTCTGTTGGTGTTCCTTCTTACAGCATTATCCTTCCATATGTGGTCCTCCAAGTACTTCGCATCAAGAGCCTTATTCGAAACCTCTGCGTAACTAACCACCTTAGCACTTGTCATCTTGACATTTCTCACAATCATGGGCTTAAGTCCTCACATAAACCTTTCGACTCGCATGGCCTCGGTTGGTACTATTTAAGGTGCAAACCTAACCAACTTGTCAAACATCTGACCATAATCGGTAACGGAAAGGTTTCCTTGAAATTTTTTTACAAACTCGTCCACCCTAGTTGCCAATATAGCTTCAGTGTAATATTTTGTGCCAAATGCTTGAACAAAATCTGCCAAGGTCATAGTGTTTAAGCCACGAGTCTATGTCCCCATGTCCCACTCAATCCTTCCATCCATTTTGAGTAGGTGAGCTGAACACGAAACCCTTTGATGGTTGTTCAATCCCATGTGATCCAAGATAGCTTCTACTGACTTCAACCAAACTTCTACCACCACAGGGTCGACTTTCCCTTCAAAATTAGGTGGGGCTTGCTTCCTATAGCGTTCATAGACTGGCTCAAAACTGTAAGCCATTGGCAATGGTGCAGGTGGTGGTACTACAGGCTCAGGCTGTGCCAACGGTACATGGGGCGCTAGGGGTACCTGTCTTCCTATCTCTGCAGTCGAATTCATAGCTGGTGCAACTGGGGCTGCTAATTAGATCGGTGGAATTCTCAGGTCAGAGATTTCTACAACATTTAGGTTTATAGATGCACTTCTTCCTCAGCCTCTTCCCCTTCCACCTCTTGTTCCTTTTCCTCTTGTCGACATTATGAAATTCTAAGTCACCAAAAGAAAATCATAAGAAGAGATAAATCGCATTGTTTTTCGGTTACTTAAAAACTAATAATGAAAATTTTCATGCATACTCATATCCACACAACATTTAGAGTTTGCAAGTGGGCGAAATAGAAAAATAAAATATCCAAGGTCTCTCAAAATGTCCCATAAATCAAACATCCAACAAAGTGCCTAAATAAAACCATAAAAAGAAACCATAGGTTTTTAAGGGTCCTTAACGAAACCCCATTTTATTTAAATAAGATTTAATGATGGAATTTTGAGACAGACTCTAGTCCTCGATCGTGGAATCGTACCCTGAATAGTAATCAAAGATGTTTTTTGAGATGTGGAAGTAGTCATGGGCTCTAGGCATCGCCCTCATCCTGACACTCACTTTTGGTATGGCGCATATTGCTTCCTTACACGCCATTTCTCCTTCCATGTTGCGTACCTTCTCGTAATGTTCCTTCATCTCTCTGTCATCATACTTAACTAGGACCGCCTCTAAGCAATTGAATTCATAATTTTTGGTGTACTCGATAATGTTGAAGTCCAAGTCGTCATTGATGACATCGTGCCATGCTATGGTCAACTGACAGAGAGACTTGAATTATATTAACAGTGATTCCCTCAACACCTTGTACTGCTCAATGGGCCAAAGAAGTGCTCCTCTCTTGTTAATCATACCTTGAATACACTCGCATACTGTTGCAGTCGTCTTAAGCACGACGATCCTCAAATCTTAGTTATCCTTGTCGAGTTGCACTTTAGGTATAGTGTGGATCTCTTTAAGTAATTGTTTCTTAGTGGTCCTAATGATTAGAGGCATCTTTTCTATACTACAATTACAAAACTAAAAATTTAAAACAAAGAAAACAAATAACAATTAAAGCAAGTTTTTACGACACGGTGAGGTGAGGTTTTATGGTCTTTAGCATGTATGCGGAGGGTCCTTGAAAACATGAACAACCGGCTCTGATACCATTTGTAAGAAGGCCCTAATCTATTACTTTATAAAATCATCGCTCGTCTCACATGTAGTAGAAAAAATACAATTTTTAAGGAAACGTTCAATGGGGCGTTGATAAAACATGCAATTTGAGCCCATTAGTTTGAAATAAAAATATTATGTCTTTATGCAATATTTGAAAATAAGATAAACAAAATAAGCCCAATTGAAGAAATTTGTAATATAATCCACAACATAAGTATCTTAATTATTCTTAGTGATCATTTTTTATAGTTATTCGTTCATAGGACACCCGCGTCACACATGCCTAGAAGTCAGAACCTCCCACATCACTGTGCATGCCAAGAAGAATCTTATTGCCTACCTGAAAGGGGGAAAGTAAGGGGGTAAGCAAAAAGCTCAGTAAGGAAGTACAAACAAATACAAAAATATTCAAGAAGAAAAACACAAGAAGAGCATATTCGTATCGTAAACTCATGACGAAACATATCATATTCGCACTCATAAATCATAGGCATAATCGTACTCATAATCATACGTCATAATCGTACATCATAATCATATATCATACTCATACATCATACATCATATGATCATGACACCCCTATTGACCATGTCACATCATGAGGTAACCAGCAAAATCATAAACTGGTAAGACCTCCTCTATAAGGGAAACATGATCTCACGTCCTCGAATAACCTTGGTGCGTCCATCCTATGAGTTATGTCATATCCTTAGTAACTCTTTTGTTGTATCGCGTTCAGTATGCTAACAACCTACTGCTTTTATATAATACATACAAGCAAGCATAACAATCGTTCATAACATAATGTAATAACTCATGCTTTTCCTAACACTTGGCTTATCATAACATATGCTTTCCATAACACTTTAACATTTTCAACATAACAAGTCATACCTTTCATAACATAATTCATAGAAAATTCTAGCTAACTTATTTACCTCAGGTCGAAGCAAAAGTAAAGTGTGGGTACGTCACAACGAGTCTATAATCATAATCAAATGTTTGGTTTTTAAAATCACGTAAGAATACACACACCCAACATACATACCCCACGTGTGCATGGGCCATGCACACGTGGCACAAGCTGCGCTATAGCTCTACTCGCAAAACAACGTCACATAAAATCATAGAGAATAATGCCAATTCTAATTACAATTAATCCTTTATGTTAATAACACAAAAACCATACATTTGAATAATAGGTGTACGTTTAAATGTAAAAATGCACTTGCATGTAACATGCATACGTGAGAGTGTTCTTAAAAGTAACGTTCAAGTTCATAATTCTACTCATTCATTTTCTAGCCATTTTCTTAAAAATTCAGCAAGTATAAAATAATTTTCCAGTTAAATTATTACTTCATTATTCCTTTAAATCACATATTTGTCATTCTTAACTTTATTACAAAGATTTAATTTAGTAAAATAATTCATTAGCTTTGACTATGCATAAAATAATAATCCTTTTGATTATTTAATAACAATTAGAAGAATGTGACAAAATTTGTAGCAACTTAAAGTTATTAAATATATTATTTGATCACCTTTAGAAATTGTATAGCACCCTAATCTACAACTTTATAAAAACGTCGCTCAACTCATAGTTAATAGAAAAATATCACTTTAAGGAAAAACTTAGTGTGGCCATTGTAAAACATGCAAATTGGGACACAATAGTTGAAAAATAAAATAATGTGTCTTTATGCAATATTTAAAAAAATAAAAGTTTAAGTCTCATTGACGTAACTAAAAATATAACTCATAACATAGTGTTTTTTTATTCTTGGCACTCCTATTGTTGTTGTACTTCCTTAATGGGCTTTTAGCTCGCCCCCCTTACTTTTCCCCTTTAAAGTAAACAATAGGGTTTGTAGCGCACCAATTTTTTTATTATTAATTTTTTGCTTTTTTTAATTAATAATGGTTAATTATTAGGAAATTATTTTTAACTTTTTGAATTGTTTGGTAAAAATTATGTGAATTTAATTTGTTAATTATTTTATTTAAGTATTTTAATTTGTAATTAAATGAGTTTTGGTTCTATGCACCAAGGTACATGGTTAGTAGAGATGGAATTAAGCAATTGGGTGTGTTCATGTGCATGGTTGCATGGTGAGCATGCAATAGATTTTCCTACACATAATTTCCTTTTTATTTTATTTATTTAAGATTTTAAAATAAAATAAAAAAACAAAAGAAAAGGAAATTAGAGAGAGAGAGGGAATGGGAAGAGAGTGGGAAAGGGGGATTTCTTTTCCCTATTTGGTTTGAAATTTAATTAATTTACTTAGATGATTTATCTAAAAATGGGTAAGGAAAATCACTAATTATTCTAGAGGGCATATTTGATTGGTTATCTTGATTTGGTGAGTAAATAAAATTGTGGGAAAAAAAAGAAAGAAAAGGAGAGAGAGAGAGAGTGGATGGCAGCCACAAGAAAAAGGGGAAGGGAATCGGTTTTGTTTTGTTTTTTTATATTTTTATTTATTTTCTTCATTTAGGTCAATGCTTTTATTACCTTGATCTGAGAAAGGGACTTGATTAGTTTCCCTTTCCATTAGCTTTGATTGATGGACCCTTAGAGAAATAAGATGGTGAACAATGGGTATTGGGAGCTCATTGTGGCTGGCGTGCAAGAGGGAAGGAGAGAGAGGGAGAGCTCTAGAACTATAGAGAGAACGAAAGAAAGAAAGAAAAAGAGAGAGCGTGTGTGTTGAAGAAGAAGAAGAGGAATGGAAGGGTTGTTATATCATAGGTTTGTATCTTTGTTTTTCCAAAGTGATTGATTCTCTAATTCATCTCCTCACCTTCTTAATTTCTAAGTTTTCATGTTGATGTTTTATTCTTTCTTTGTTGGGGGTTTCGAAAACCCTAAGTATACCAAGAGGGTGATCCTTATTCCTTCTTTAAGTGTTGATTTCTACCAAGGAGGTAATGGAAATCTCAAACTCCATGGTTATTTAGATGCCATTTATGATTTTGGTATATGTTTGTTAAAATCATGGTGGTGTATGAAGACTTTAGTACTTTTGTTATTGTTGTGTTTCGATCCTTGTTTGAAGGAAAGCTCATGGACAATATGTTGTGTGGTTATTATGATTATTATTATTTGGTTATATAGAGAATATGTATTATTAAGTGTTGATTAGGGTTTTGGTTTTTGATCTACTAATATATGATGATGTTTGTCTTTTATAATTTAAACATGAAAAGATTTGTTGATTTTGGGCTATGAAGGTTTCTGTCTAGGGAGATTTTTATAGCATGTTTGGTTCATTTTTTTTTATGATTTGATGTCACTTGTAATCTTATAAACATGTTAGGTTATTTTCAAGATTTGGAATTGGTGTTAAGTTCCTTACAAATGTTGTTTTGATTTTGTGTATATAGTTTTGGTTCTATGTGTTGTTTTTGGAATGCATGAGATGGTAGGAATATGCTAGGGAATGGTGCAAACATGATTTAGATATTTTATTATTACATGAGTATTACTTGCTCTTTTTTTCTTCATGTTGTGGTAATAGATTTAGGAATTTAAAATATACAAGTATAGCCTAAATTAATATTTTATAACCAATGTGATCAAAAGATAATTTTTCTATCATTTTAATGGGACAACTAATTAAAACATGCAATTTTTTATGTATTTTTTGAAAGAAAACATGATTTCAAGTGTGTCATTTTAATTAAATAAAAAAGTTGCTGGATATTTTTGGGTAATAAGAAGAAATTATCTTTTAAATGAAATAAGTAAAACAAGTGTCTCAAATAAATTAAATCTTAAGCTATGTATATGATAAATGTGATTTTTCACAATTTAAATATGCACTTTGACTCGTATATATATGCATTTTTTTATTTATTTAAATTGTGAAAAGAATATGGTTTAAATCCAATTTTGTGATTTTTAAACAAATAATATGCTTGCTAGAATTTTTGTTTATTGAGAGAAAATATCTTTTAAATTAAGATATATATGAAAATATAATTTTTCCACACATTATATTCACATTTGTAAATATGTAGTTTTTTTTAAGATAGGTAAGATTATTTTTCTAAAAGAAAACAAGAAATTCATATAGTCATTATAAGTAACTACAAATTTGGTCACAATCTCTTAAATGCTATTTAAATATAGATGCAATTATTATTTCATGAGAAATTAAAAGGCTAAATGAATTATCTCATAAAAGTAAATATTTTGTAATAATGTTTGGAATGACAAATGTGTTGTTAAAGAAATAATTAAGTTGTAAATAATTTTGCTTGTTGAATTTTAAGGAAAAGGCAATGAGATAAGCAAGTTGAAATTATTGACTTGAACCGTTAAATTTTAAGAATACTCTTACGTATGCATGTTACATGCAAATGTACTTTTACGTTAAAAAATACGCCAATTATTCAAACATGTAATTTTTATGTTGTAACCATGAAAGATTGATTGGTAGAATTAGCATTATTCTTTTATGATTTTATGTAGAATTATCGCATGTTTGACATTGTAGTGCAATTGGTGCCACGTGTGCATGGTCCATGCACACGTGGGGTATGTATGTTGGGCATGGGTATTCTTACGTGATTTTAAAGACGAATGTTTGATTATGATTATAGGCTCATTGTGACATTTTCGCACTTTACTTTGCTTGGACTTTAAGACAAAAGTTTGATTATCGCTCATTGTGACGTCTTCGCACTTTACTTTGCATGGGCCCGAGGTGAGGAATTTAGATAGAATTTCCTATGTTTTTATGCTATGAAAGGTATGACCTAATATGTTGCGAGAAATAAAGTGCTATGGAAATGGAAGTTCTATGTATTTTATATGTCATGATGAGCCAAGTGTTATGAAAAGTAATATCCTATGTTTAATATGCCATGATAAGACAAGTGTTTTGAAACATGCAATATCTATGATTTTGATGCGAACTATATTACATGTGCTTGTGTGAAGAATGAAAAGAAAATGTTGCTAGCGTGCTAAATGCGACACAACAAAGAAGTCACTAAGGATATGACGTAACTCAAAGGGCAGGCGCGCCGAGGTTATTTAACGACCTGAGATCTTGTTTACCTCATAGGGGAGAGTTTCCAGCCTTGTTATACCGGTTGCCTCAAGATGTGACATGGACTGGCTAGCACGGCATGGCGCAACCATCAATTGCAAACGCAAGAAGGTGATGTTCGAGACTCCTGACGGCCAGGAACTATGCTTCATGGGACAGGCGTCAGGATTACGCACCTCGTTAGTATCATCTTTCAAACCTCAAAGAATGATGGAGAAAGGATGTCAAGCGTTCTTAGCAAGCATCACAAATGTGGAAAAGGAGACACCACTTAAGGTTGGAGACGTCCGTATTGTACGAGAATTCCCAGAGGTATTTCCCGATGGCTTGCCAGGATTGCCGCCAACTCGGGAGATTGACTTCACGATAGAATTAGTACCGGGCACCGAGCCTATCTCTAAGGCACCATACCGGATGGCACCTACGGAACTCAAGGAGTTAAAGACGCAGCTACAAGAACTCCTAGACTTGGGTTTTATTAGGCCGAGCCATTCGCCATGGGGAGCTCCGGTGTTATTCGTGAAGAAGAAGGACGGAAGTATGCGGATGTTTATAGAATATCGCGAGCTGAACAAGGTAACTATTAATAACAAGTACCCGCTACCCCGAATCGACGACTTGTTTGATCAACTCCGAGGTGCGACTGTATTTTCAAAGATTGATTTACGGTTCGGGTATCATCAGCTCAAGGTAAAGGGAGAAGATATTCATAAGACAGCCTTTAGAACTCGTTATGGACATTACGAGTTCTTGGTTATGTCCTTTGGTCTCACTAACACACCAGCCGCGTTTATGGACTTAATGAATAGGGTCTTCAAGGACTACTTAGATAAATTCGTCGTTGTGTTCATCGACGATATCTTAGTATACTCTAAGGATGAAGTAGAGCACGAAGAACATTTGAGGTTGATTTTGTCACGACTGAAGGAGTATCAACTCTACGCCAAGTTCAAGAAATGCGAATTTTGGCTTTCGCAAGTGGCGTTCCTCGGGCACATTATATCAAAAGACGGAGTTGTAGTAGGCCCATCAAAGGTAGAGGCCGTGAAGGATTGTCCAAGACCAAAGAATGCATCTGAAGCAAGAAGCTTTCTAGGGTTAGCAGGTTATTATAGGTGGTTCGTAGAGGGCTTTTCTAAGATAGCCACTCTGCTCACCAACCTGACCCGGAAACAACAAAGATTCAACTGGAATGATAAGTGTGAAGAAAGCTTCCAGTTGCTTAAGGATAAGCTTGGCTCAGCACAAGTACTCTGTGTACCGACACCCAACAATAAGTTTGTAGTATACTGCGATGCATCGAAGCAAGGATTGGGTTGCGTGCTGATGCAAAATGATAAGGTGATAGCCTACGCCTCACGACAGTTGAAGGAGACGAGCAGCGCTATCCAACTCACGATATGGAGTTGGCAGCAGTGGTCTTTGGATTGAAAATCTGGCGCCATTATCTTTACGGAGAACGGTGCGAGATTTACACGAACCACAAAAGTTTAAAGGACTTCTTTACTTAGAAGGAGCTCAACATGAGGCAACGCAGGTGGTTAGAGTTAGTAAAGGATTACGACTGCGAAATCTTATACCACCCAGGGAAGGAAAATGTAGTTGCCGATGCGCTAAGTAGAAAAAGTTATGGAAGTTTAGGAGCATTAGCCGGATTAGAAAAGCCACTGCAGCAGTAGCTAATCAATGCCGGAATAGAAGTAGTTGTCAGCAAGCTGGCTAACTTGTCTATCCAGTCGAATCTGCTAGAAAACATACGGATTGGTCAGGGACATGACGACACACTAGTAGCACATATGGATGTAGTTAGACTCGTTACTAAGTGAGTTTAAAACGTGCAATTAACTCGCTAATCGAGGTTTTAGGATAAAGGTGTAATTAAATCATAAACAGAGTTATAAACTTTGAAAGTAATTCCATTTACTGAAAAACATAAAGTGTTTGACATTTGGGATCCCAAAATACCGTTTAAAAACATTTACAACATATAAGTACAACAAAGTCAGCTAGACGACAAAATCTAGGTTTTAATACAATCATCTCTCAAAATATAAAGAACGCCCTAGACTAAAACTTACAAAACATTCGCATAACATAGTTTATAAAAGAATAACATTCATTATCAAAGTCTCAGGGGGACTTGTTTAAAACCATGCAAGTTGGCGCCATAAGTTTTAAAATAAAACATAGATTTTTATGCAAAGTTCAAAGAAACCAAAAATTTAATAACTGAGTCCCACTGATAATTTAGGAAAGTCTCTTAAAAACAAAACATAATTAAAATGGCGTTCTACGTTGATCGTTGTTCCGTCCATAGGATTACCCCACACCATACACCACATGATGAAAGAACTCCTCACGTCACCACACGTGCCATAAAGAAATCCTATTTGCTACCTGGAAGGAAAGTAAGGGGGGTGAGCTAAAAGCCCAGTAAGGAAGTACAAACAAATAAGCAAGTAAGAATACAACAAATACAAACACTAACGTTCATCTAAAACATCATGGTATATCATATCATAATCGTAACATATCATCATATCATAACATAATCGTAACATATCATCATATCATAACATAATCGTAACATATCATCATATCATAACATAATCGTAACATATCATCATATCATAACATAATAGTGACATATCATCATATCACAAACATACAGCATACATGATGAGCATGGATCGCTAGTTTTCCATGTCACCCTATGAGGTAAACAGGAGATCACTGGTCCTTGAATAACCTCGGTGCGTCTGCCCTAGGAGTTACGTCTCAATGTCCTTAGCAACTCGTTCGATGTATCTGACATCGTAATCTGTTTGATGTATCTAACATCGTAATCTGTTTGATGTATCTGACTTCGTAACTGGTTTGATGTATCTAACATCCATACACATATCACATTCAATATATCATCATGTTATGACATTCATAATTCATAACAATTTATTCACACAACAGTCTTACCATTCATAACATAAAATCATAGAATCTATCTAACTTCCTTACCTCAGGTCTAAGCTAAGAATTTCACAATCTTTCAACGAGCCTATATCATAATCAAAATAACATTTCTTAGGTTCATAAAATTACTATTTTGCCCTTCCATACAACTCATGTGTGCATGGGCCATGCACACATAATATCAGTTACACAAAACATGCAATTATCGCCATAAAAGAATAATGCTTGTTTTACCCATTTTACATGCATGATCGTTTTATAAAAACCACATAGTTGAATATTAAACATAATTTTGGACGTAAAAGTGGAGTTGCATGTAACATGCATACGTGGGAACATTGCGTAATAGAGACGTTTTCAAAAACGATAATTCTACATTTCTTACTTTTACTATTTTAAAATCAATAGACATATTACATGCTTTATTTTTCTTAAAAATTTCTAAGTTGATTAAATTTCTCAAAACATTATTTTATTTTATAAAATTTTTTATTTTAGCTCAAAAATAAAATATGTCGCATTTTTATTTATTAATCTCAAATTACAAAGAATTAACCAAAAAGCTTGGATTTAATTAAAATATCTATTTTTAATATGTTTCTTTAGAAAAATAAATTTTATCATTGTGTTACATAAATGATGTGAAAAATATATTTTTAAGTGTGGAAAAATATATTTTTATTTAAATTATTTAAGACTTAGTTTTATGTAACAAAATCCATATGTGACAATTAAATAACAATTTTTTAACCTTTTTAAAACAAACTTTCAGCCACCATTTATTTTCTCAAAAATCACAAATAAATAGAATCTAAATATTTTTCTCAATCAAAATAAAGGAAAAATCATAACTTATCAAAATATGCATTCATACCATTAAAAATACCATTTTTCAATATTACCATAACTTAGGAAAATAATTTATTCCAAAAACTCATCAAATTCATTTTAGTGAAACTCACTTCATACTTTCTTACAAAAATTCCAGCAACTATTTTTATCATTAAAAATCACCATATTCAATTTAAAAGCTCAAACTTTCTCAAAAATCAATAAAAATTCTGTAGGTAATTATTTGAGTAGAATATCATTTTAATGAGACTTAAAATCCCCTTTTTAATTTCATAAAATTAACATAACATCAAGAACATTACTTATGCATGCAAATCATCTTTTTATCAACTTTTACCCAATTATTTAAAAAAAAAAAACAGCAAGCTTACTTCCTCATGAAACTCATCTTTTATCCCAAAAATTACATAAAATCATACATGTCCCATAAACACAATAACTCACAAATCCTATCATGCTCTTATTATACAAATAATTCTAAGAATATCACTAACACATATTCATATGCAACCTTATAAAACCTTATTCCATTCCAATGAATTTATACATGAAATCCAACAAAACAATAATAACAACATACATTATTACATAAACACCATTATTCATATATGCCTTTATATTAAACCTAACATGTTTCTATCATTATTTTCATGCATCTTATAATTTATTCATTCACAATATAACATGCATCCTATCAAAATTTCATGGATCCAATATATTGAAAATCATACAACATCAAACAAAATATCAAGATAATCCTTAGGTATGCCTAGGCCAAAATCTCCATATATGCATTCATAAATTATCACTAATCATTATACATAGAAAGATCAACACCAAAACCCTTTTATACACTAAACCATAATACCCTTCATGCAAGATCAAACAACTCATCATCAACAAGATAACAAGAACACAAAGTACCCATTTTTTTTCTACCCAAAACATGAATCCCCTTTTAACCATAATCCCTCTAATAATCTATTCATCAAAACCATCACAAAATTTAGAAAGGATTTCAATACCTCTTCTTGATAGAAAATCAAGAATCAAATCCAACCAAGAGTCCAATAATCCTCCTTGCTCAAACCCTAGGGGGTTGTATATTTTGAATGATCAAGATGAAGAAGAAGATGAACAAGGTTAGAGACAACCCAAGAAATAATACTAGATTAATCATAAGGAAAAATAACCAAAAACCTTACCCTAGCTTGAACCCTTTTTCTTCTTCTTCTTCCTTTCTTTCTTCTCCTCCTTCTCTCTCTAGGTCACGCCCTCTCTCTCTCTCTCTTCTCTCTATAATTCGGCAGCCCCAAGCATAATGCTCTTCCATTTTTCTCATTCCCTCTTTATCCTAATTTTCCCATAATGACTCAATAAAAGAAAAAAAAGGCAACTTTCCTATTCTCTTCCAAGATTTGCCTTAATTCATATTTATCTAATTATATCCCAATAGGTGGAAAAATAAAGATGATCACTTCCTTTCCCAAAATAACATTATCACCTTATTTTTAATTTATTTTATCTTAAAAAAAATTATGGAAATAAGATGATAGCTATAATTGACCCAAATACAATAAAAACCTCAATCTTCCTTTCCCATTTAGGTTCACACGTCCAACCTCTCTATTTCCCTTTTCTTTTCTTTTTTTTTTAATTAATTCAAATAAAATCTAAAATAAGGAAATAAAAAGTGTGTAGAAAATCTACACATGTGTACCATGCTACCATGCACTAGCACACACTAAATCACTAGGGTGCATTACTATCTACCATGCACCTTAGTGCATTCAACCAAAACTCACATAATTACCTCAATTGTCACACTTATTTAAAATGTAACACTAATAGTAAAATAAACATGTTACACAATTATTCACTTATTAAATTAATTAACCAAACAAACAATTAACAAATTTAAATTCAAAAGATTATACCAAACAATTCTAAAAATAAAATAAAATAATAAACAATCAATTAAAACAAATAATCAACCAAATAAAATAACAACACTTAAATAAAACAATTCATCACACTTAACATTTAAATAAAATAAATCACAAAAAATTTAAATAATCAAAAAAAAAATTTTGGTGCACTACACAAAACCACTGGCTGTAGCAGCCAGGCAGGCCAAACATGTACTCGCCGCTTCACGCTCTCCTTACTCATGGTTGGTCGACTTCCCCTTTGCCCTTACCTGCACCACAGAGCACCCGTGACCGGAAGCCCAACAAGAAAACCCTTACAAGAAGAAAACATATGCATAACAAACATTTAGCATATAAACAGGCCATCAATTGGCTAAACACATACGGCCATGCCGTCCCACGCGCTTTACCAGGCCCTCGGTTCGCAGTCCACACCATGAGGATATCCCAGGTATCCTTTAGGGTCTCGCCCTGGCAACTCGCACTCCATGTGCTCAACACTGCTTCCGGCCCCTTGCCGCACTCGGCCTTGCACTCCACGTGCCTTACGCTGCTTCTGCCCCCTTGTCGTTCCTGGCCCCTACCGACCTCGGCCTGCGCCATTCCCAGCTATTGCTGAACATTCACATGTTTACATTCATAGCATAATAAAGCATATACTGAACATGAACAAAATCAATCAAAGGGCTACACCCTGCAATACAATCATATTGGGCTCTGCCCTGCATACAAGCTCTATGGGAACAGTGGTTTTCTTACCTGAATCCCGAGCTTTCCAAGCACCGATGTCCCGAGCACAGTCCCCTAACCTGAGCCTCGTCAAAACCTTAGTCACAATGCATTAAAAATATTCATCCATTAAGTTCTAATTCGTTACATAACTTCGAGCCATAATTCTAATCTCCGGGACCTTGAATTCTATCAAACCGGGTGATAAAATCCATCCCGAGCCTTAACCATTGAATTCCCAATCGTAAAACCCCTCTAGAACCCAAAAATACTTTAAGCATCGTGGCCCTAGGGACTCATGCCGCGGCCCCCGGCTCAACCCGAGGCCCTGCCTCAAAATAGCCCACACGCGCCGCGATGCGCCTCCAATTCTAGATGTCCCAAGTTCTAAGGGGATGCGGCTCAACAAGAACAGAGCCACGGCCCAACCCCTCGAACCCAAACAAACTCACCATTTTCACCTCAAAAACCAGTCCAATTATCCCCAAAGTCAAGCCAACAGTCCAAACTAATTATCACAAAGGTTCTAACACAATCACAACATCAAAACCTAACACAGACTAGCCCCAAAATTCCGCCAAGCAATCAAGAACAATCTAAACTTAGCTAAAATGCAAACCCTGAGAATATACCAGCAGCTAATCAGTAAAAACTACTAAGATTTAAGCTTACCTTTGCTAAACTATGCCTCTGTGTTGATCCTTTAGGTTCCAAGCTTTAATTCCTCAAGACTACCAGTCCAATTTCCTTAGCTTCTAGTTAGCTTCACCAAAATTCCCTTGTTATGCCTTAGAGAAAGATGAAGAGAGGATAGCTTCAAGTAAGGGAGAAAGAGTCGGTTTCTGAGTTTCTAAAAACTTCCTAGGCTTTGTTTTATTTAACTTAAGCTTTAAGGTTACCCCTATGCTCGGGGTACCAAAAACATCCCTGAGGGCAAAATGGTAAATTTCTCCAATATTCCCTCCTGGACATTCTAACCTCAAATATATCTCCAAATATTTATTTCCATAACCCGATAACCCCATTAGTCATCTAATACCCAAAATACCCACTCGACTCACCCTGAGTCAGATTCTCAACCCTGTTGTGACTTTCCGACTAATTGCTCCCTAGGACTATCTCGGATCGTGCTTCACAGATATATCACAAACATATCACATTTATCACACTTATACCTCAACGGGCTAAAATCATAAACATACCCCTAATAACCAAACGGGGCTCACATGCATATTTAATTCAACTAAACATGCATCTCTATCACATATTCACATAAATTCACATATTATATCCATAATTCACCTATTGCCCTCCAGGCACGCTAATCAAGGCCCTAAGCCTTATTAGCAAATTTGGGTCGTTACAACTATCCCCTCCTTACAGAAATTTCGTCCTCGAAATTACCTGAATAACTCGGGATATCGTTCCCTCATCTCTGATTCAAGTTCCCACGTCGCCTTCTCAACTTTGTTGTTCCTCCACAACACTTTCACCAAGGCAATGGTCTTGCTCTGCAAGACTTTATCCTTCCAGTCAAGAACCTGAACCGATTTCTCCTCATAGGAAAAATCCTGATCTAGCTCCAAATTCTCATAACTCAGAACGTGCGTCAAATCGGACACATACTTTTGGAGCATGGACACATGAAAAACATCATGAACCCCTGATAAAGCTGGAGGCATCGCTAGTCTGTAAGCTACCTCTCCAACCCGTTTCAGAATCTCGAAGGGGCCAACAAACCTAGGGCTCAACTTGCCCTGAACACCAAACCGTTTCACTCCCCTCGAAGGTGAAACCCTAAGAAACACATGATCGCCAACCTCAAATTCCACGCTCCAGCGTTTCAGGTCTGAATAACTCTTCTGACGACTCTGGGAGGCGAGCATTCGCGCTATAATCTTCTCAATCGCCTCATTGGTTCTCTAAACCATCTCAGGTCCTAAATACCTCCTCTCACCTGTCTCATCCCAATGGATAGGTGATCTACATTTTCGCCCATAAAGCATCTCATACGGAGCCACGCCGATAGTCGCCTGATAACTGTTGTTGTATGAGAACTCAATCAAGGGAAGATACTTACTCCACAATCCCCCAAAATCTAGCACACAGGCTCACAACATGTCCTCCAATATCTGAATCGTCCTCTCAGATTGTCCATCTGTCTGAGGATGATAGGCGGTACTAAACCATAACTGCGTGCCCGTAGCCTTCTGCAGACTCTCCCAAAACTTGGAAGTTAAGGTGGGGTCCCTGTCGGATACTATCGACCTCGGAGCTCCATGAAGTCGAACAATTTCCTTCACATATAACTCAGCATACTGCTCCACAATATAAGTCGTCCTGACAGGAAAAAAGTGGGCAGACTTCGTATACCTATCCACAATCACCCACACCGAGTCATGCTGTCCCACGGTCCTCGGAAAACCAACCACGAAGTCCATGGTGATATCTTCCCACTTCCATTATGGAATCCCCAGAGGCTGCAGCAACCCCGCTAGCCTCTGATGCTCAGCCTTGACTTGCTGACAAGTTAAGCACTTAGCCACATAATCCACCACGTCCCTCTTCATGCCTGACCACCGGTACAGAGCTGTCAGATCCTGGTACATCTTCGTCGTACCCGGGTGCAAGGGATAGGGAGTGGTATGCGATTCATCTAAGATCTCCCGCTGAATATCAAGATCCATCGGAACGCAGATCTGACCCTTGTACTTCAGTAACCCCATCTCTGAAATAGAAAAGTCCTTAGTCGCTCCGACTAAGACATTCTCTCTGTGACCTCTTAACTGGGAATCTTTCCCCTGCGCCTCCTTGATCCTCTCAAGGAGTGTAGACTGAAGAGTGATGTTGGCTAACCGACCAACCACGAACTCTATACCTGCTCTAGTCATCTCCTCGACTAGCTTATCAGATATCTATCTCGAACTAAACAACTGTCCTGGGCCTTTTCGACTCAATGCATCAGCCACTACATTTGCCTTCCCAGGATGGTATAGGATATCACAATAATAATCTTTAACCAACTCCAGCCACCGTCTCTGGCGCATATTCAGATCCTTCTGAGTGAAGAAATACTTCACGCTCTTATGGTCGGTGTATATCTCACACTTCTCACCATAAATATAATGTCTCCAAATCTTAAGTGCGAACACCACCGTTGCCAACTCCAAATCATGCGTGGGGTATCTCTGCTCATACTTCTTTAACTATCTCGATGCATAGGCTATCACCTTACCAGCTTGCTTCAACACACACCCCAAACTCTGCCTGGATGCATCACAATAAACCACAAACTTCACATTATCTGTCAGCAAACTTAACACTGGCGCGATGATCAATCGCCGCTTCAACTCCTTGAAACTGTTCTCACATCTGTCCATCCAGACATACCTTGTCTTCTTCTTTGTCAGTTCTGTCAAAGGCATAGCTATTCTGGAGAACCCTTCAACGAACCGCCAATAATATCCCGCTAAACCCAAAAAACTCCTGACTTCAGGAACATTGCCCGGTCTAGGCCAATCTATGACTGCCTCAATCTTACTTGGGTCAACCAGAATCCCCTCCTTACTGACGATATGGCCCAAAAATGTAACTTGCGGTAACCAGAACTCGCACTTACTGAACTTAGCATATAACTTTTGCTCCCTTAACCGCTAGAAAACCAACCGCAGATGTTGTTCGCGCTCTGTCTCTGACTGAGAGTACACCAAGATATCATCGATGAACACAATCACAAACTTATCCAAATAGTCCTTGAAAACCCTATTCATCATGTCCATAAAAGTTGCTGGGGCATTGGTTAATCCAAAGGACATAACCAAGAATTCATAGTGTCCATACCTCATTCGGAAAGCAGTCTTTGGTATGTCCTCCTCTTTAATCCTTAACTGATGGTAACCTGATCGAAGGTCTATCTTGGAAAACACTGTTCTTCCCTGTAATCGATCAAATAAATCGTCGATGCTATGCAGTGGATACTTGTTCTTAATGGTTAACTTATTCAGCTCCCTGTAATCAATACACATTCTAAGAGATCCATCTTTCTTCTAAACAAACAACACCGGAGCACCCCATGGAGTGAAACTCGGTCTGATGAACCCCAAATCAAGTAACTCCTGCAACTGAATCTTCAACTCCTTTAACTCTGCTGGAGCCATTCTATAAGGTGTCCTAGATACTGGCTCTGCCCCTGGTGCCAAATCTATAACAAAATCAATCTCCCACTGCGGTGGCAACCCTGGCAGATCTGCTAGAAACAAATCCATAAACTCACACACCAATCTAGTCTCACCCGGTCCAACCGACACCACCCTATAGGTATTCACAACGCTCGCTAGGAATCCTATGCAACCTTCCTGCATCAAGTCTCTAGCCTTCAATGCTGAAATAATAGGTAACCGCGGTCCACTGGCTGTCCCCACAAATACAAAGGGTACCTCCCCTTCTAGTTCAAAAGTCACCATCCTGTGCTTGCAGTCAATTATCGCCCCATACTTCAATAGCCAATCCATCCATAGAATCATGTCGAAGTTATTCATCACAAGCTCAATCAGATCAGAAAATAACTCCCTACCATCTACCTCTACTGGTAAAGCTCTAATCCATCTCCTAGAGACTACCAGTTCCCCAGTCAGCAATAAAGTCTGAAAACCCCTAGCATACAACACACTAGGTCTACACAACTGATCTATTACTCTAGCAGACACAAACGAATGAGTAGCCCCCGAATCAAACAATGCAGTAAAAGAAGATCTAGCACTAGAAATCTGACCTGTCACAACCGAGAGGCTAGCCTCCGCCTCAGTCTGAGTCAAAGTAAATACCTTGGCAGGAGCGAGACTGTCACTCTGCTTCAACTCCTCTTTCTTGACTTGAGGACAGTCCCTCTTCAGATGACTGGCACTCCCACAAACAAAGCAGGCCCTAATCCTACACTCACCCTGGTGTCGTCGTCTGCACCATGGACACACTGGAAAACTCCTCCAGTTGTCACTTTCGCCCTGACGGCCAGTAGAAGCACTCCGTGCCCTCCTCTCTGAACTGGGAGGAACAAAGGAATCTGGGGCCTTCCTCTTCTGCTCACTAGAGCCACCACCCCTACTGGATCCAATAATAGGAGGGACTGTCCTTCTAGCATCGTGCCTAACAGCGCTTTCCTTCCAGATCTAGTCCTCGACCCCCTCAGCTATAAGGGCCTTGTCTACAACCTGAGCATAAGTAGTAGTCTCTGGATCCAAGGTAATCTTCATATCACGAGCAATCATAACATTCAAACCCCGTATGAATCTGTCTCTTCTTTCCACATCAGCCAGCACTAGATCTGGCGCAAACTTCGCCAATCTGTCAAATCTCAAAGCATACTAAGTCACGGTTAACCGATTTTGGGTTAGGTTGATGAACTCATCAACCTTCGCAGCTCGAACTACCACACTGTAATGCTTTTCATTGAATGTGTTTCTGAACTCCTCCCAAGTCATAATTGTTACGTTCCTTCTCTGAACTACCACATCCCACCAGATGCGGGCATCCTCTCTAAACATATAGCTAGCACAAGCTACCCTCTCATTTCTATAAACCCTCATAAAACCCAGAATGGAGGAAATCATATTTATCCACTGCTCTGCACGCAGTGGGTCTGATCCACCTTCAAAGGTGGGAGGATGTTGTTTCCTGATCCTCTCATACAAAGGTTCCCACCTGTTCTCCATAACAGGTTGAACCGACACTAGCGCCACAACCTGCTAAACTGGCAGCCCAGTGACCTGAGGTGAGGCCTGCTGCCTCAACTGTCGAAGCTCTTCCTCTGTTTGTTGAATTCTTGCTTCCATATCAGCAAACATCTCTTGCCAATTCTATGGGGCAGGTGGAGGGTCCTGACCCTGGCTGTCATCCTCGGCTCTACTGTCGCGGAGTCTAGATGATTGTCGAGGCATCTCAACAAATATGCCTGCAACCAACGACGCCGCTCATCAGGCATGACATCAACATCCAAAACCACCCTCCCAATCACATGAACCAACCACAGACAGTAATTCACATAACGTACAGATAGCATATAACACACAACGGGCCATGCCCTGGCATCATGTATCTGTTAACTCATTCATCATGCTCTATATGAAACAAGCAGGTAAACAGAGCATTCAAGCACATATTCAAGCATATTAATCAATCATACCAACAAACCCTGAGTCGAGCTTGTCACTGACAACGAGCGTACATGTTCGCTCAATCTCCAAAACCATAAACCTTGGCTTGCTCAGATACCAAGTTGTAACGCCTTACTTCCTTAGAGTCGTTACTAAGTGAGTTTAAAACGTGCAATTAACTCGTTAATCGAGGTTTTAGGTCAAAGGTGTAATTAAATCATAAACAGAGTTATAAACTTTGAAAGTAATTCCATTTACTAAAAATCATAAAGTTTTTGCCATTTGGGATCCCAAAATACCGTTTAAAAACATTTACAACATATAAGTACAACAAAGTCAGCTAGACGACAAAATCTAGGTTTTCATACAATCATCTCTCAAAACCACTGGCTGTGGCAGCCAGGCAGGCCAAACATGTATGCACCGCTTCACGCTCTCCGTACTCATGGTTGGTCGACTTTCCCTTTGCCCTTACCTGCACCATAGAGCACCCGTGACCCGAAGCCCAGCAAGAAAACCCTTACAAGCAGAAAACATATGTGTTAGGTTCATTTTAGGTTTGTTTTAGAGATTGTTTTATGTTATGCTTTTAGTTATTTAGGATTGTTTAGCGCAGATTTATGCTTGTTTTCTTCTTGTTTCAGGCTTTAATGGTCAAGTACATAATATGGAGTGAAATGAGAAGAAACATGTTAAATATGATAAATAAGATGGATTTCGTGTTGATTGTGGAGTTTCAAGACATTATGTGTGAAAATACTACATTGAAGATGCTCAACACACGTAGTTTATGCTCTATAAAGTTTGAGACTTCAAGCCGTATTTTGACCATGATTTATTCACTTTCTGGAAACACTTCTATAAATATAAGTTGTAGATATTTTTCTTAGCTTTCCATATATTTTTGAATCATTCAATTCGGAGTTATATAGAAGGAGTTATGATCAAAATACGATGAGTTGACGCTGCAGGCTGTTCGAAACGAGTTTCGTTCTATTCTGACTTTAACGCTACAGCGCCATAATAAGAGTGCTACAGCGCTAGTGCACCAGATTTTGAGGTATTTTGCCACTGTTAATAGCGCTACAGCGCTCCAGAAGTAGCGCTACAGAGCTAGTGACGCGATTTTCACATTTCTGACCACTTTTTGAATGGCAATTTGGTCTTTTCACTTGGAACTTTGGAGGGTTGCTTAAGAAACATAATGTTGCGACTTTAGCAGTTTTTTTTAGAGGGGGAGATTGACAAAAACCCTAGATTAAGCAAGGAGGCTAGAGAAGAAACAACAAGAAAACTCAGAGTTCTTTTTCTTCTTTATCTTTTGATTTCATGTTTATGTTGGATTTAGTCATGTTCATGAACTAAATTTCTGTTTAGGTTTTCTAATTGACTCTCTTGAAACTCTATTACGATTTAATGCATTTATCTATTTCCTCTTCATTCTGAAATCTATTCAATTTGTGTTTATTGTGTATGTATTTGACTGCGCATCTTTTACATATGATTTACGAATTTGAATCAAAATATGAAAAGTGAGATTTGAATATGCTAAAATTGAATAGACATAGACTCCAATTTAGAACGAGAGTATCAAATTGGTTTATGTGATTGAAGGTTGTATTCACTGCTTCCTATTGTTTGAATTTACCATAGAAATATAGGGAATTCACACTAGGTCGAGTTTTCTATTTCTTAACTCGAATAGTTAACACTTTTGCAAACCTATCATTTCAGTGAAGAAGAGTTTCAGTAGTAATTGCATTAAAGATTAATAGAGTGGATAGTAGAGAAGATTAGGATTCCTATTTTTTTTACAGTGAATTCAATCCAAGGTTTTGCTAGTATTTGTTATTTTCTTTAATTTTTAATTATTGTTTTTGAATATTATAGTTTCTTTTGCGATGTCTAAAAGAATCAAGAATTCTAATTGATCAAATAGAAAGAGAAATTAATTGACTGGTAATTGAGAATTCAGTCCTTGAGGACGATACTTAGTTTTTACCATATTATTACAAATTGCGACTGTGTGCACTTGCATAGCTTAAAAATTCGCAACAATATGCATAACAAACACTTAGCATATAAACAGGCCATCAATTGGCTAAACACATACGGCCATGCCGTCCCACGCGCTTTACCAGGCCCTCGGTTCGCAGTCCACACCATGAGGATATCCCAGGTATCCTTTAGGGTCTCGCCCTGGCAACTCGCACTCCATGTGCTCAACGCTGCTTGCGGCCCCTTGCCGCACTCGGCCTTGCACTCCACGTGCCTTACGCTGCTTCTGCCCCCTTGTCGTTCCTGGCCCCTGCCGACCTCGGCCTGCGCCATTCCCAGCTATTGCTGAACATTCACATGTTTACATTCATAGCATAATAAAGCATATACTGAACATGAACAAAATCAATCAAAGGGCTACACCCTGCAATACAATCATATTGGGCTCTGCCCTGCATACAAGCTCTATGGGAACAGTGGTTTTCTTACCTAAATCCCGAGCTTTCCAAGCACCGATGTCCCGAGCACAGTCCCCTAACCTGAGCCTCGTCAAAACCTTAGTCACAATGCATTAAAAATATTCATCCATTAAGTTCTAATTCGTTACATAACTTCGAGCCATAATTCTAATCTCCGGGACCTTGAATTCTATCAAACCGGGTGATAAAATCCATCCCGAGCCTTAACCATTGAATTCCCAATCGTAAAACCCCTCTAGAACCCAAAAATACTCTAAGCATCGTGGCCCTAGGGACTCATGCCGCGGCCCCCGGCTCAACCCGAGGCCCTGCCTCAAAATAGCCCACACGCGCCGCGATGCGCCTCCAATTCTAGATGCCCCAAGTTCTAAGGGGATGCGGCTCAACAAGAACAGAGCCACGGCCCAACCCCTCGAACCCAAACAAACTCACCATTTTCACCTCAAAAACCAGTCCAATTATCCCCAAAGTCAAGCCAACAGTCCAAACTAATTATCACAAAGGTTCTAACACAATCTCAACATCAAAACCTAACACAGACTAGCCCCAAAATTCCGCCAAGCAATCAAGAACAATCTAAACTTAGCTAAAATGCAAACCCTGAGAATATACCAGCAGCTAATCAGTAAAAACTACTAAGATTTAAGCTTACCTTTGCTAAACTATGCCTCTGTGTTGATCCTTTAGGTTCCAAGCTTTAATTCCTCAAGACTACCAGTCCAATTTCCTTAGCTTCTAGTTAGCTTCACCAAAATTCCCTTGTTATGCCTTAGAGAAAGATGAAGAGAGGATAGCTTCAAGTAAGGGAGAAAGAGTCGGTTTCTGAGTTTCTAAAAACTTCCTAGGCTTTGTTTTATTTAACTTAAGCTTTAAGGTTACCCCTATGCTCGGGGTACCAAAAACATCCCTGAGGGCAAAATGGTAAATTTCTCCAATATTCCCTCCTGGACATTCTAACCTCAAATATATCTCCAAATATTTATTTCCAAATCCTGATAACCCCATAAGACATCTAATACCCAAAATACTCCTCGACTCTCCCTGAGTCGGATTCTCAACCCCGTTGTGACTTTCCGGCTAACTGCTCCCTAGGACTATCTCAAATCGTGCTTCACAGATATATCACAAACATATCACATTTATCACATTTATCACATTTATACCCTCAACATACTAAAATCACAAACATACCCCTAATAACCAAACGGGACCCACATGCATATTTAATTCAACTAAACATGCATCTATATCACATATTCACATAAATTCACATATTATATCCATAATTCACCTATTGCCCTTCAGGCATGCTAATCAAGGCCCTAAGCCTTATTAGCAAATTTGGGTCGTTACAATTTATATGGATCAACGAGAATAATTTAAAGTAACTGGAGAAGAAAATAAAGTCTGCAAGCATAACAGATCAATCTATGGACTTAAGAAAGCTTTATGCTCCTAGAACATAAGGTTTATAGAAATCATTAAAATATATGGCTTTGAATAAAATAACAATGAGCATTGCGTTTACAATGTAATGTCAAATGACATTGTGGTGTTCTTAATCCTTTATGTAGATGATATCTTGCTCATTGGAAACAATGTCAAGAAATTTTCAGACATAAAGAAGTGGCTCGGAACAAAAATGAAAGAATAGCAAGTAATTAAAAAAATTAAATAAAAAAGAGTAAAGAAGATGAAGGGAATATTTTTTTTTAATAGTAACAATTTATTTTTTCTTTTAAAAAATATTTCTAAACTTAAATGTATATAAAATGAATTTTAAATACTTTTGGTTTTGTATTTAATTTTTTTAATAATTTTTCATTAATTTTTTAAAAACTAATGGAAAAATAGATTTTTATGTTTATATAATTAAAGGAGGCAAAATTCGATAGTTCTCATAGTTCGGGGGCAAAAGTGCTACTTATTTTATGCAAATCGTAACAGGGGGCACAATTTGATAGTATCAATAGTTCAGGGAAATTTTTTAACAAACAGTATATTTTAGGGGGCACAGTATATTTTGCCAAAATTTTCCTTGAATGTTCCACCACTTGAGAGACTATCTGTCACCAAAATTTTGGATATATTCTAGTAGTTTCTTTATCTTTCATTGAACTTTTAATGCTATGTGTCTTTACCTTCTATTTTATATATTGTTATCCCAAAATTTCGTTCGATGACGTGGCAATAGGATGGGACAACTGGCAATGCATGGTCAGTAAATTACACATTATTAGTCAATAAATGTGTTGATTAAAGAAGTGAAAATGTTTGAAATTAATCTTCAGAATTGTGATACTACTGGTTGTGAAATTGATTTATCTGGTCAGGAAGTAATTTGACCGACCAGGTAAGGTTTTAGTCTGACCAGTAAGGTTTTTGACTGACCAGTAATGTGTTTTGGCCAACCAGTAATGTGCTTTGGCCGACCAGTAAGGTTTTTGACTTACTAGTAATGTGTTTTGGCCAACCAGTAATGTGTTTTGGCCGACCAGTAATGTGTCTTGGCCGACTAGTAATGTGTTTTGGCCGACCAGTAATGTGTTTTGGTTCACCAGTCACTTCAATAATGTGATATAGCCGACCAGTGATCGCATAAATGGGTTTCATCCGATCAATCATCTCAGAAATAGGTTTCATCAGACTAGTCATCTTAGAAATGGGTTTCATCCGACCAGCTATGTCACATTGAAGGAGTAGTCGACCGGATGTGTCAGAATCTCAGGAGTTAGCTGCCCAGTGACTTCTTTACAGAATCTCAGTAACAACTCCAACCCGAATCACTCGTAACTACCGCGCGAATCTGTCACATATCCCGAATAATAGCTATATTGTTGTAATTTGGATTTATTTATTATTTTATTAATTAAAGTTGGTTGAAACAACCATGGACCCCGTCAAAATGGGATATTTTTCATGTACGATTTATGAGCCTATAAATAAAGAGCTCATGGCATCACTTTAAGGATCTAATCTTTTGGAGACTTTTAGTCTTTCAAACTTTGAGATTTTGGGACAGTTACTTGGGGCATTCATGGGGCATTTTTTGAGAGAGCTTAGAGAGAGAAAGCTTGTATTCTCTAGGGAGAGAAACTCTATATTTTTCTACTTACACTTGAAAAACTCAGTTGGCTCAGGTCCATCTGATCTTAAGTGTAGGCTTCATATATCACAACTCCAAGTGGATTAGGCTATTATCAAAAAATTGGGGCTGAACCACTATAAAATTATTTGTGTCGTTATTTTCTATTTAACACTTACTGTCATTTTTGCGTCTACTCGCAGTTGGCCAAAATCGTGGTCAACATTTTTGGTGCTTTCATTGAGAGCCTGAATAGAAGAAATACACTGCTACCCTACCAATATGGCTCCCAAGAATACCAGTATGTCCTCTAAAAATCCAAGTACGTCAAGAGAGCCTGCTAGACAGAAGGTCCTGGACCGTAGAACCCAGAGACTGAGCCCAAGGTCTTTCTCGAGGAGACCACTCCAGAAGTTGAACAACTCCAGGAAGCAATAGGCGCAGATGATGCAATTCAATGCTTGGCAGGAGTCTTTCAGCGAGGAAATGGCTAGGCAGAAGGCTGCATTCGAGCAGCAAAAACAGGAGATGGATGCTAGGATTGAAGAGATTAGGCGACGATAGGAGGAGGCCTACTGGAGACATCATGAAGCAGCACTTGCTCTAGAAGCAGCTACCCAATTGGCCCTAGCCAATGCTCGAGCCGTGATACGAGTAGCCGTCCAAGGACCATGAAAGGACAACGCTAGTCGAAAGTCCCATGTTGGGAGGACGGACTCTCAAGGACCTGACCAGAGTCGAAGCAATCAGACTGGTCGGGCAGATGTCGGGGTCCGCTCTAGAACTGCATCAACACAAAGGGAGAACTCTAAAACCCCTTCTAGAAGTCATCGGTCGGAAACCTCCCGATCAGAAAGTTACCAGCCGGATAGTAAGGACACTCCACTTGGAAACAACCAAACCAAAGCTCCTTGAGATAAAAAAAACTCCTAGCTACAAAGATGGACATGGTCGAGACGATGGGGACAGTCATTAGACCAACCGATCAAGAGAAAAAGAAAAGGAAGGCACTGACCAGCAAGGAGGAAAAGACTTCCCGGGACATACCGAGAAGCCTTCACTACATCTCGGCCATTAGCGTAGTGGGAGAGAGCAGGTCCCACGTAGTAAGCCCTCTAAAAAATCAAAAAGTACGGTGTTCGATTGGCTAGAAGAACATGCTTCCCAGAAGGTTGACGTTGTCACCAACAAGAGGAAGACTGTCCTGGTTGAAGGGCAAGATTTGAACCGACCTACCAGTGAATTAGAAATACTTGAGGACAGTGCATTAGACAGAAATGCCCGACAAGGCAGTCAAGACCTTGAGACCCCGACGGTCGCCCCAGCCATCCAAGCCCAGCTTGACGCGCTAACAGCTGCGGTGCAAGGTTTATCAAAACGACCTTCCAGAATGGATGCGATAGACCACAGGCATGGCAGTCAATTTTGTGCTCGGATTAGAGCAACCCAGCCACCGGAAAAATATAAAGCACCAGTACTGCCGGTATATACAGAAAAAGCAGATCCCATCAAACATGTTGGGAAATTCGAGGACCGGATGGAACTGCTCGGGGTAAGTGACGATTATCGTTGTAGAGTTTACCCAACCACATTTTTAGATACTGCCCAGGAGTGGTATTGGATGTTTAAACTAAATTCCACAACCTCTTGGGAATCATTCAGGAAGGAGTTTTGTAGACAATTCAGTCCTGCTCGGACTCCACCAGTTTATGCCAACCACTTGGCAGATATCAAACAAGGAAATGAAGAATCTGTAAAGAATTATATACATAGGTTCATGAGAGAAGTCAACTGAGCAACTGCTGTCGGAGATGAGGGGAAGATGGTTGCCATATCCTCTGGAATAACTTATCGAAGCCTTTTGTGGGATAGTATTCATAGAAATTCAATTTCAACATTTCAACAATTTCTTGATCGAGCGGATAAGTATATGAAATTGGATGACGCGATCAAGAAAGAGGAGAAAGGCATAAACAATCCGGGCAAATCTGCTGACCCTCCTAAGAATGGTGGAAATGGTCAAAATGGTGGAAAGAAACGTGGGAATAACGTGTCTGACCACCATGAAAAAAAGAAGGCTAAGTCGAGTTCAAACAAAAAGGCAACCAAGTATGAGCCTCAGTTCACTAATTACACCACTCTCTCGGCCAGTCGGGTTGAAATATATCTTGCTAGTCATGAAGAAGTTCCCTACAAGAAACCTCCACCCATCAGGAAAGAGATGAGTAAGAGGACATGAATAAGTATTGTCGTTTCCATGGAGATTATGGTCATGACATGAATGAATGCAATCGCCTCAAAGATGAGATATACTTTCTTCTCCGGTCGGGCAAGTTGAAAAAGTACCGGACAGAGACACCCTAAGGAGAAGGAGGCAGCAACAATCCTGGGTTCAAACGACAGAGATCTCCACCCTTGTAACCCGGACATATGGACTTTACCTTAGACACTATATGTGGAGGTCCACACTTGGCTGAGGATAGTAACAAAGCAAGGGATAGGTATGCCCAGACACTTCGACATGAACAGGAGTGCTAGGATCAGATTTGGTGAATGGAGCCTGATCAAGAACCACTGGAATGGCGAGCATCTGAGGATATATTATCACTAAATACCGCTTTGAGAGTGCTATCTTAATTTCAAGTTGTTTAACTTGTTATTTGAGTTTGGTTTTTGAGCTGGTTATTTGCTAACCAGTCATTTATCTCTTTTGAACAATTTTTGTTGTTTAAGACTCGTTATTAGACACGTTTTGTCCTTTTTTAATTTATGAGTAATAAAAGAACTACGCGCAGCGTGGTCGATTCTTGCTACAAATGTGCATGTGTGTTAATTATTCGAACAGTGTTCAACTGGTCGGTAAAATCGGACAGTGTTCTACTGGTCGATACATTCAAGCATTGTTTAACTGCTCTAATATTTTCCATATATTCTATGTGTTTCACGAGTAATTAACTGCTTGAACAGATTCGGTCAAGTAGCAAGTGACCAAGGATCTTTCAACCATCGATAACTTAGGGGGCACATAGGGTATACTGGTATATAATTTAACACATGCAATAAGAGCTTGAGTTAAGATATTTGTTTTTAGGCTGACTTGTAAAATTTTGAAGTAAAAAAAGGCCATTAAGCTAACTTGTTTGACAAAGCTTAAGTAACTTGGATTTTTTCAAGATTTCAAGTTAGAAGCAGATATTTGTGTGACAATAAACATTATGCTCATAAAATGTTAGAGAAATAAGAGTGTGAGAAAGTATACTTAGTATGGACTTATGAAATGTCTAGAATTTCTAAGTTAGAAAACTAAGTACTCATGTGAAAATATAAGACATACATCAGAGTGACTTTACCATTCACAAAAAACTTTTAATGTTTTAAGTCTAAAAAGAATTAGAATGTTTCAAGTTAGCAAAGAAAAGTAAAGTATAAATGCCAACAGCTCGGCATTACGAGAAAAATATCAAAGCTGCTACGCAACAGTTATCTTCACAAAAGTATAAGAAAAAGAGTACACTACTAGCCAGATACAAAGTTCTGCTGGTCAGGTGTAAAGTTTTCTTGGTCAAGAGAGAAGAAACAACTTCCCTGGTCGGCTGAGCATGTTTTACTGGTTGAGTAGGAAGCTTTGTTGATGGATAGGAAGCTCTCATGTCGGCTAAGAGTTTCTACTGGTCGGGTAAACCAGTCCCTGACTGGTTAGCCCCATTGTCAGCATCTGGGACCTCCTCTGGTCGGTCCTTCTTGAGTCTTCTTCTTCAGCTAGTCGGTAAATGTCTTATTGGCCTGGACTTGCTTGTTGTTCTCATCAGCCAACTCCTTCAATGATCTATATCAATCAGCAATTTTTTTCTTAGCCTTCTCAGTCTTTTCTTGGAGATCTTTCTCAGACTTAGTTAGACTTTCAATCTTTTCCTGGGCTTCCACCAATTGACCAGCTCCTTATAGTCTACTGCTCGGCGTTGAGCATGACTAACAGTGATGAGTCCCTGGAGTAAAAACAAACACAAGAAAATGAATGCAAAGAAAAAATATTTACTACCCAATAAAATATATTCTCCGAGCAATAAAAATATTTACTAATCAGTAAAATATTTTCTCTGTGCAGTAAAAATATTTTACTGCCCAAATAAAAAAGTATGAGAGCAACAATAATAATCAAAAAAATTTGGTGCCTAAATGCATGAACCATGAAGATTTTGTACAAGCCCGAGGACTTAAGGGAATGCGTCTGAGTGGTTAGGCTATGGTGTCCGAGCAGCCAGACGCGCGGCCGAGCAGCTGTGGTGTCTGAGCAGCCAGGCGCGCGACCGAGCGGCTATGGTGTCTGAGTGGCTAGGCGTGCGTCCGAGAAGCTAGGCCTGTGACCAAGCGAATATGGTGTGTCCAAGCGATTCAAAGAGATGGGAATGCGTCCCGATCCGAGGAGTTAGGCATATCCTATTAGCCATACGCGTATTCAAGGGGCCAAGGAAATGACAGATCGGCTAGAGGATCGGAGGAGCTAGGCATCGAGAGGTGTCCGAGGAGCTATTGCAGATGTGCATCCGAGGAGACAGGCACGCTCAGAGGGTGCGCATCTTAGGGGCTCCATGTGTCCAAGCATCCAAGGAGCCGCGTGCCGAGGGGCCAGGCATGCCGATGGCTGCTGTTCGAAGAGATTTCATGCCGAGGAGCAAGTCATGTCGAGCGGATGAGGCGTTCTCGAAGAGCTTGGAACATCCGAGGCTACATGTTCGACTAGCAAGGTAGGTGTCCGATTAGCTAAGAAACTAGCGTTCCAAGGGGCCAAAGGAATCTGATCGGCTAGGAATGGCAAAAGAAATAAGTTTGATGGGCTAAAAGGTATGGAGCATAGAGTGATGCAAAAATATATTTTCTTATTCTTGGGCTATGCAAACAAGATTAACAAGTTGAATTTCAAGGGTTCAACAATCTTTGAGATAAAATCAATGATTATCCTATACCAATGAACCTGAAAGAGCAATGGAAATGGGAAAATGATAACTATCGTTTTTATGGACAGAAAAGTCCAATCATGGGTTTACTTCAAAAGTGAAAGCTACTGACCGGGCGGAAGCTTTTGGACGACGTGAATAACTATCAGCTAGAGAAAAAGTTTATCATATGAGAAAATCATATAATAAACTTGGGGGGCAAATGTTGTCCCAAAATTTCATTCGATAACGTGGCAATAGGATAGGAAAAGTGGCAATGCATGGTCAGTAAATGACACATTAATAGTCAATACATGTGTTAATTAAAGAAGTGAAAAGGTTTGAAGTTAATCTTTGGAGTTGTGATATTATTGGTCAAGAAATTCATTTATCTAGTCAGGAAGTAATTTGACTGACCAGGTAAGGTTTATGTTCGACCAGTAAGGTTTTTGACTGACCAGCAATGTGTTTTGGCCAACCAGTAAGGCTTTTAACTAACCAGTAATGTGTTTTGGCCGACCAGTAATGTGTTTTGGCTGACCAGTCCTTTCAGTAATGTGATATAGCTGACCAGCCATCTCATAAATGGGCTTCATCTGACCAATTGTCTCAGAAATGGGTTTCATCCGACCAATCATCCTAGAAGTGGGTTTCATCTGACCAGCTATGTCAAATTGAAGGAGTAGCCGACCGGATGTGTCAAAATCTCAGGAGTTAACTGCCCAATGACTTCTTTACATAATCTTAGTAACAACTCCAACCCGAATCACTTGTAACTACCGTGCGAATCTGTCACATATCCTGAATAATAGCTATATTGTTGTAATTTGGATTCATTTATTATTTTATTAATTAAAGTTGGTTGAAACAACCAAGGACCCCGTCAAAATGGGATATTTTTCATGTACGATCCATGAGCCTATAAATAAAGAGATCATGGCATCATTTTAAGGATTTGATCTTTTGGAGACTTTTAGTCTTTCTAATTTTGAGATTTTGGGACTGTTACTTGGGTCATTCTTGGGGCATTTTTTGAGAGAGATTATAGAGAGAAAGCTTGTATTCTCTGGAGAGAGAAACTCTGTATTTTTCTACTTACACTTGGGAAACTCAGTTGGCCCAGGTCCATCTGATCTTAAGTGTAGGCTTCATATATCACAACTCCAAGTGGATTAGGCTATTGCCGAAAAATTGAGGCTGAACCACTATAAAATTATTTGTGTCATTATTTTCTATTTAACACTTAATGTCATTTTTGCGTCTACTAGCAGTTGGCCAAAATCGTGGTCAACATATATATATATATATATATATATATATATTAATTGCGCCAAATCCTGGTTTGATGCCATGTAACGCAGCAAAATGTTTTATTATTATTTGTAAATGTGTTAGATTAGCTTAAATTAATTAATTAAGTATTAAGTGTTAATTGTGTGAATAAATTTTTAATTGTTTTATTTATTTAAATTATTTTGTAAATTGTTGTGCATGAATTTTGATTGTGTGCATGTGAGTGAATGGTTAGTAGTGATAGACTTGTGTGCTTGTGTGTGTGCATGTACATGGTATGCATGGTGAGAATGCAAGAGATTACCATGAACTTAGCCACATTGAGGGAATGTTAATAATTTTCCTATTTATAGAAATTATGAAATGGAGGTTCTAGAGAAAGAGAGAGAGAGCTAGTGTGGGAATTTTTTTTATTTTCTTGATTGGAAATTAAAGAAAATAAGATAAGGGTAAGTGAAGTGTGGGAGAGATTTGATATTAGTTGTCTTGGGTAAGTGAGGAATGAGAGTTTGAGAGTGTGGGTTGGGCTTGATGGCCGAGTAATGAAGAAGGAGAGAGGAGTCGGGGGGGTTGGTCATCAAAGGGGGAGGAGTTTATTTTTTATTTTTTAAAAAAAAAACAATTAGTTGATCTTGGAGAGGGAATCCATGAAAGTAGCAATTGAGAACTTTCTCATTCCCACTAGGCTAGGGTTTTTACCCTTAGGGTAAATAAAAAGAAAAGAATTAAGCCTTGGAGACTCATTGTGGCTTCCTAGCATAGAGAGAGAAAGGAGGAGAGAGAGCATGTGAAAGGGAGAAAGGAAGAGAAAAAGTAGGAGAAGAAGAAGATGGTTTCAAAATTTTTGATATGGGCTCTTATAATGGTGCTTTTGAATCCTCTAAGTTTATCTTCTAATCTGCTTAATTCTAAGAATTTTTTTCTTTTATTTTGTGGGTTTTGAAATTTCTATGGTATCAAAGAGGATTAACCATAGATTTTGTGTTCATGAACACTACCAAAGAGGTGTTGTGGAAATTTATATACGCAAGGGTACGTATCGCTAACAATTAATATAATAATAAGTAGAGTATCGTTCCCACAAGGATTGATATTAATTACCAATAATTAACTCCTGACTCTAATTGATTTAAATGATAATTTAAGAATTATGAATTAAATAATTACTACTAAAATTAAAGAAAGTAATTAATCACTATAGCAATTCAGAGATAAAAATATGATTAATTCAATGGATGTAAAAGTTAGGGTTTTAGTTTCATCAACCATCCACTTATGATTTCTAACCAATTTTCAATATTTCTTAATTCTACTGTGATAGCAGATTACAATGATATATTATAGTCTTACTAGGATCTATAATTCTCTACAATATATTATTTTCTACATCTCTATGGTAAATCAACATATTGCAGGCATTAAACACGTAATCCCTAAACTACACAAATTTAGAGGTACCCTTGTCCAATATAAATTTGTGATTATCTACCTATAGCATAATTAGCCTTCGCTTCTCAAAGCTTAGGTGAAAATCATCTAAAACATGTAAATGGTGATCAAACATTCACAAGCATTAAGCATAAGATAAATAATTCACAATAGTAGAAAGAAACTAAAAAAAACTGCATTAACAAATCAAAAGCTTCAAGAAGAATCCACTAACACCCTAAAAACAAGATTAGTTCATGACAAACATAATGGAATCCATCAAACTAAATATAAATATAAACTCAAGACTAAAGAGAATTAAGAAAATAAAGAGATCAAGAAATAAAACTCTCAGATCTTCAATGTTATCTCCAAGGTCTCCAGTAATCTCTGAAATTCACCAGTGACTTTTTTTTAATTAACTCTTAACAAAACACTTAAATAGAAACCCTAAAAAATATTTTTCAAAATAAATGACAATTTTTCCCTTCTGATGGCCACAAAAAAGTTACACGCACCGCGGCCCTTGAAAATTCCAGAAAATAAGTTCTCTCTATTTTTTCCCTTACGCCGCAGCTCTTCATTTGAGCGCCTCAACCCTTTACATTATCCTCAAAACTAACTTCCAATGCTCCAAAATGAACAAGTCTCTCCTTGTTAATATCCTCAACTGTCTTCTTGTTCAATTTTAGCAGAAATTTCCCAATTGCTATGATTTTTTGCTCATTTCCTCAACTCCATGCTTCCTCATTCTATTTCCTGCAAACATACCAAAACAAGCGTAATACTGCACCACACTCCACCAAATCGACTCAAACTTACCCTAAACTCTGGTTAAAAACTATACTAAAAACTGACTCATCAGGAGGTAATGGAGAATCCTAACCTTTTTGTTGTTTTGATGTTGTTATATTCTTGATCATGGCTTTGGAATATTTTTTGTAGTTGTGAGAAGGCATGTGTATTGATGTTTGTAGACTTGATGGGTTTATGTTGCTGTATATGTTTTTATAATATTTCTATAATGAATACATGAGTTGATATGGTATTTTGAATAAAGGCATGTTAGGGTTTAATATGTTTCTTTTGAATTTTGATAAACATGCTTATTGATTAGTGTATGTTGTGTGTTACACCCAAATTTAGAGATTAACTAGACAACCTCGAAATATAGGCTCGAAAAGGTTATGTTGACGCCGTTTTTCGTCAACTTAGAAATGAGGAGCACTAAACACAAAATAAGTAAAATAAAGAAGAAACACAATTTTTTACGTGGTTCAGCAGCTAAAATCTGCCTTCTCCACGAGTCGATATTATTCAACTATGGAATTCTCTAAAAGGTTTTAGAAAGAAATTCAGCAGAGTATTCCCAGTACCAATTTTAGTATGTCTTCAAATGAATTTCCCCAGTCTATTTATAGACTGGTTTACAGAATATCTCCCCTCACATTTTGGGAAATTATGATTCAAATTTCAAAATAAATACAATTAAGTGCGTATAAATATATAATACGCGTATAAATTCCCTAATATTCGGGATTTATTAACATATTACGACAAATCCCCTAGATATAGGGATTTTCAAAAAGTAACGTATTCACACTAGACTATCGATCTCAAACATTTGACTTACATATCTTCGATATTGCCAAACCATCACGATCGCTACCTCGGCTTCCCCCGGTCTTAACAAGTAACTTTATTGAGGTCTTCCTATCCGAGCTTGCAATACCCAAGCTCGAACCTTCTTGATTGATGCTATAAAAATAGATCAAGAAATTTAGACAAGTGCTGAACCCTTGTCATCGTAGCTTCGAGCTTGACTTGTAACCTCGAAACACCTTCGAGACCATGTAGTTCCGAGCTTACCAATTCCAACATCATCATTTTAATATGGAGAAATACTGTCAAACTCAATTTTCATTAATGCTGACCTCATGGCAAGTTTATTTATTTCAAGCTTACACTTTACAAGCTTGACTTTCGAGATCAAAAATTTATATTCTCAAAATTTGGGTGTAACATTTTGCCCCCTCAAAAGTGTTGGTTCGAATCCTATCAGAAGGAAACTTTTGAACTGCTACTTTCGAAAATCGTGCCACCGACCACACTCAAGTGTGGATACGCGTCAGCCAAGGGTTGCACACTCATAGTACTTGAGTACCTTTTATATTTGCCCACGTCTTTTTGTATCTCCTTTTTGCTGCCATTACCATATTTACACCCCAAATCGTCGGATCAGACTCCAAATCTTTGTCCGACCCTTGATATCCCCACAGGGTTATATATATTCACGCCTTCCTCCATCTTCACCATTTTTACTTCTCAGAATACTCGAACCAGAGAAAGAAAAAAGAAAAACAAGAGTTTCATTTGCATGCTCTCTAAACTGACGAAGAAAAGTAACTCTAGTATATTCAACTCTGTGAAATCCTTTCTGCAACCAGTCCCCCAGTTGATGATTTCATCATTCCCATGAACAACTTTGCGTAAGTTCATGTTCTCGATCCTTTTCTTTGGCATGTTTTATATATTTTTTTGTCTGTGAGAACACATTTACTGGTTTTACTAAGCTTTTACGTCAATACATAGGCAAACTTTTGATCTGAATAATTTTGATGTAGTTATAATCATTGTTTCAGACCCAAAATTTCTAGTATAAACATGTAAAAATGGGGTTATTCTGATTAGGAGTAGCGTCTCGTGTAAGCCAACAAAAAGGAGTTTTGATTTAGGATTTTAACTGCACAAATCCCAAAATATCACCTTTTTGGGTAATCATCAGTTTTATCCCAGATAATCTGGGATTCATTGAAACTGATATCCATTTCCCCACTCTCTTGTGTGGGTACACGCTCACAACCCGAACCTTACAATAGTTTCGAGACTCACCTTCGAATTTATCTTACCCTTTAGAGACTTCAGTCTCGATTGAGGTAATTTTGAGCTCGAATCACCAAAATTATACTCTTTGTGATTTCCCTTATACAGGGCTCTCTTCCTTTTCTTTCTTGTTAGATGTCGCAGTATAATAAGACTCGGTGGGGGCTCGAGCTCGCTATTCCTTACTCCCCGTCAACTCCCAGTCCTGAATCACCCTTCACATGAAACCAGCATCAGATACGCGAGCATAGAGAAAGGTGAAAGCAAGAAGATATCCGCGATCAGTTTCGACGCCAAATTGAGGAGGTTGAGGAGAAAATGAGAAAGATACTCTGAGTTGCGGTTTATCCAGATCCGAACCCAAAAATCAGATCAATTCCACTAGATCCCAAGCTCAAAGTCACCATTTCCTTCGAGCATGGTGCTCTTTCATATTCACTAATGGAATATCTTTCAAAACACCATTCCACCTCTCAAGCTGCTTCAATCCCCACCTCGAAAGAAGAATTCTTCAAGGCTGAGCACTATTGGAGCTCAATTAATTCTACAAGCCGGATACTGAGCTGCTGGCTTACCATGGACTTAGACTGTCTGGCATCCTGATGTGCTGACATGTGGCTTCAAATGAATGGAGATGCTTTGCTCCGGGAGATGGAAATCCCGACTGCAAAATCAAGCTCGCCGCTTGGCGTCGCGAGCATATGAGGGCAGGAGCTTTGCTGCCCCTGAAATCATATTTCAAGGATTTTATGGACGTCATTGCGTTCGCCCCCTTCTAGCTCCAGACCAATTCCTTCAGAAAGTTATCCGCCCTCAGGTCTCTGTACCACGAGCTGAAGTGGGAAGGGCCTTCACCCCAAGAGACATTATATCTCTTTTGTCTCAAAAATAACCCATCTCGAGCTCGTGGCGGGGGTGGCTTTTGTTTTCTATTGAGCTACCCAAAGGAAAAAAAACTCTTCGAGGATATGCCAAATAATCATCCAAATTTCAAGCTCGCTTTCTTCTTGACGGACGGTCTCGCTCCTTCCAGATTTTATTATTTTCAATGTATTCGTAAGTACCTCATCACCCTTATCCCTTTTTTTTATTAAATAGTTAGGCTCAGAATATTGATACGTAGTTATTCCTGCAACCAACTACCACCGCCCCACCCCATCAGAGTCGATGGTGGGACATAAGGCATCCTTGCTCCAACTACCTTATGGTCGAAGGTCTTTGTCTTATCTCCTCCACGAAGACCGGCTTCGAGCTTGTGGCCTTTTAGAAGAAGGTCAGTCTACGGATGACTCGGCATACCAGAAATATCCGAGGTGGGAACACGTGCCACTTCCCAGTAACAAACTTCCCCCAGGCAGAGGTCCTCGAGCTTACGGGCTCGTGCCCCTGTGGTCTGCCATCACGATCGGCCTACCTCGGGCAATGAAGCCAAAGACAAAGCCTCACCAAGCTCGGGCAATGGAGGTAAAGTAGTGCTCAGTTCCTTCATGTGGTCTCCCTCTATTCTTAAGCACAAAATCGATGTACTGATCCTTTTTTTGGATCCTAGGGATAATTTTTATGTGTGATCTTGGGTAGATTATAGAGTGCATAGGTTTGATAGCTGGTTAGGTCAGTATCAAACTATGTATAGTCTGAACGAGGTCTGGGATGGGGTTGCCGTTCAATACGAAACCAACATATATAGAGACCTTTCGAGGCTATCTCCTACATATAGATATGGGACTCCCTCAGCGTCCTCAGAAGATAGGGGAATCTCTTGGTCACCGAGCATAAGCTTAGCTGAGAGTACCAGTTAGGTTTCTTTTATCCTCAGTCTTGCTTATTTTAGTAAACTTAGCTCGATCACTAAAGTGACGTGTTTTTTGCAGGTGATATGGACTCTGATCTTGACAATGTGCTCAATCGTCCCTCGGTGTCCAAGGGAAGCAAATGCCCAAGGGCATCTCAAAGAGGGGGCGTCCCTCCAAAATACCCAAGAGATCCGAGGCGATCCCTCCACTTTCGGCTATTCTGGGCCCGAGCCAGGCTTTTGACCCTAATCCCTAGATCAGGGTAATTGCTGAAATCGAGCCAGTGGCGCCCACAAACCCCCTGCCTCCTCCTTCGGTCCGAGTCACCCAAAATACTCCTGCTGCCCCAAAGAGACAAGTCCCCACACGGGAACGACTTTGGTCGATCTCAACTCACGTCCCAAAGTACGTGCTTGATAATGCAGCTGGGTCGCACAGAGTCAATCTAGGCTTGGGCGTCCTGTCCCGCATTATCCTAAGACTCAGCAACCTCAGCGCCCCTCAAAGGGAGTTCCTCACCTCCTCCTACAATGCCAACACCATCTTCGACAAGGGTGGCAAGCTTCTATCTTCGGTAAGTCATTTGTACTATGACTTTGTCATACTGACTTACATCGCATGCTTAATAACTTGTATTCATTTTTGTGTACAGGCATTCGCTGCATTTGTTCAACACAACTTTAAGTTGAACAACCAGCTGGCTACGAGCAGGGCACATGCTCAAGAAGCCAAGGACCTCCAGCTGAAACTTGCGGATGAGCTCAGAGCAGCGAAGTTGAAGGTGGCGGCAGGGGAGGCAACCATTCTCAAGGTGTCCGAACTTGAACTGAAGCTGGAGGCTGCCTTGGAGATTGCCCAGAAAGTGTCTGACCTTGAGTCAACGATGGCAATGACCTTGAAAGAAGTCGAGGCCAATAATTCTGAGATCAAGGTAAAGGACTCCAAGATTAAGGAACTTCAAGAGTTAAACACCAAGTTGGAGGAGGAAAAGAAGGAGACCTTCGAGATAATCGAAGGTGAGAAAGCGTGCCTTCTTGAGGAGTTCAAGACCAAGAAAGATCACGCTGTAGACATGGCAATGTATCGGATTTGGGTGAACAATCCTGACCTCAATACCAACTTCTTGCCAAACTTAGAGACTGAATTTTTTGACAAATGGCAAGCTTGTATTGAGGAAGACGAGGCCATGCTCGAGGCTGAGGAGACGTCGGAGGCACCCAGCACTGCTAGTGGGGAGGCATCTACTTCGTGAAGGCGAGATCATGGGTTGCGTCCCATTAAACTTGTTTAAGTATCTTTCTATATATTTTTTTATATATGTGCCCTTGGGGCGAAGACAATATATAGCTCAATTTAGAGCTATTTTTTATTTAATAGTAACTTTAATCTTTATGCATACAATTTTCTGGCTCGAAAATATTTTATGCATTTGATTTTATTTTTAGCTTTTTGTCTTAATATTATGCTACATTTCTGGGTCAAAATATTTCTAGCATGTTATATTAAAGACTTACTTTTATATTTGTTTATTTGTACAAATATATCTATTGGATTTAAGCTCGAATTTCAATGCATTCATGCACAGTTTATTCAAAGTATTCATGTTCGACTTCGTTACTATCAAGGTCGAACCTTACTTTTCACCATGTACTTGAAAGTATTTAATTGGCATGTAATTTTAGTAGTTTAGTTATATCTTGCTTTCCTAGTCCCTTTTTCTCATCCTCGAGTATATCCTCGAGGTTATGAGGTCGAGATTTTTCTGCAAAATTTTCCAACCTTGGAATCGACTTAGTTCGCAGTTGGATTATCTTAAATTCTAACTTCTTTTTTTTTTTTTGTCAATTAGGTTGGTTTGTTCTAAACTAATTTAGCTCGTGTTTGGTTTATAGGAAATCACACTTATAAATTTTAAAGTCAGGTTAAGTCTAGACAGTTTTAGCTCGTGTGTACACTTATAAACTTTCATGCCGGGTTAATGATCCAAACATTTTATTTTATGTTATTTATTTTTTCAACCCTATGGTATGACTCATATACCACTTATGCCCCCCTTAATATCCTATTAGTCTGATCATAGGTTATTAAATGAAGAGGGTTTGCAAAAAATATAACATTAAATGAGAATACAACTTTTGAACAAAACTGAGAATTGTGATTGATAAAAAGCATAAAAATGAACATGCTTGGTTACAATGAAAACATTATTCCTATATTATTGATAATAAGGTCGTAGATGTTCGTCATTCCAAGCTCGTGGAACCAACTCTCCAATTAGCCTTGCCAGTTTGTACACTCCAGGTCGAATGATAAACTCGATCTGGTAAGGTCCTTCCCAATTAGGTCCAAGTACCCTGACGAATGGGTCTCGTGTAGCTAAAAATACACGCCTTAGAACTAGGTCTCCCAATCTGATTATTCTATCTCGAACTCTCTTGTTGAAGTATCTAGTTGCTCGTTGCTGGTATGCAGCATTTTTCAATTGCGCTTCATCTCGTCTTTATTCAATAAGGTTTAGACTTTCTTTGAGCTGGGATTGGTTCGAGGCTTGATTGTATGCATGGCTTCGTATTGTAGGGATTTCAACCTCAATAGGCAACATGGCCTTGCATCCATAAGCTAGGGAGAAGGGAGTATCTCCCGTTGAAGTCTGTGATGTGGTTCTATAAGCACGCAAGACTTGAGGAAACTCTTCGGGTCACTTCCCCTTTGCCAACTCTAACCTTTTCTTTATTGAGCTCTTTAAGGTTTTATTGACTACTTCGACTTGGCCATTTGACTTGCGATGGGCCACAGAGGAAAATTTTTTTATTATCCTTCTTTTCTAACAGAAATGGGTAAAAAGATCATTGTCGAACTGGGTTCCATTGTCTAATACTATTTTGCTGGGAATCCGATATCGACAGACGATATTTTTTACAACAAAGTCTAAGAATTTTTTCGAGCTAATAGTGGCAAATGGTTCAACTTCGGTCCATTTTGTGAAATAGTCAACTGCAACCACAACGTATCTTACTCCACCCTTTCCAGTTGGCAATGAACCTATGATGTCAATTCCCCATACTATGAATGGCCATGGGGAGCTCATCATGATGAGTTCAGTAGGTGAAGCTCGTGGAACTGAGGAAAATCGTTGACATTTATCATGTTGTTTGACATATTTGAACAAGTCTTCCTTGACTGTGGGCCAGAAATACCCCTGTCGTATCACCTTTTTGGATAGACTATGCCCCCTAGTGTGGTCTCCACAAAATCCTTCATGGATTTCTTCCAAAATTTTCTTTGCCTCGGGTGGAGTGACACATCGGAGTAATGGCATAGAGTACCCTCTTCTATACAACCTTCCTTCCACAATAGTGTATCTTGGGATCTGATACATCAGCTTTCTAGCCTCGTTCCGGTCTGCTGGGAGACTTTTGGTTTCAAGGTAGTCAACTATTAGGGTCATCCAGGTTGGTTGCGAGTCAATCATGCATACGTCTTCTTCGTCAAGCTCGCTAATACTCGGTGTCGGAAGAAACTCCACTAGGACCACATTCAGTGTATCTGCCTCATTTGTTATGGCGAGCCTGGCTAATGCGTCTGCATTTGAATTTTGTTCTCGGGGGGCATGCTCTACTGCGTAGAATTCAAACTATCCAAGTGCAGTTTTTGCTTTCTCTAGGTACGCGACCATTTTTATGCCACGAGCCTGATATTCACCCAAGACTTGGTTAACCACTAGTTGTGAGTCACTATAGTAATGTATATCGTTTGCTTTGAGCTGTCTGGCTATTCAAAGTCCTGCTAGTAATGCCTCATATTTAGCCTCATTGTTTGATGCTTTGAAGCCGAACCTTAAAGTTGAGTGGAATCGATTTCCTGTTGGGGTAATTAACATGATACCTTCCTCTGATCCATTTTTTGTTAGATTATCCATCGACATAAAGTTTCCACAACTCTCGGGGTGGGGTTACAACTTCGTCGTTTGAGATCTCAGTACACTCGACAATGAAATCTTTAAGGGCCTGTCCTTTGATAGTTGTTCTTGGGTGGTATGTGATTTCGAATTGCCCGAGTTCAATAACCCAGTTTAACAATCTTCCGGATGCTTTTGGCCTAGACAAAACTTGTCACAGTGGCCGGTCAGTAAGAAAATGAATAGGATGTACTTGGAAGTACGGTCGGAGCTTTCGAGATGTGTGTACCAAGCTCAGAGCCAGTTTTTCCATTAATGAGTATCTCAATTATGCCCCTAGTAATCTTTTGCTTACGTAATACACAAGTTTTTGTGCTTTCTTCTCCTCCCGCACTAGTACTGCACTAATCGCGTGCTCGGTTGTAGCGAGGTATATATACAAAATCTCTCCTGCGATAGGTTTGGACAAGATTGGTGGTTCGGCGAGGTGTTTCTTTAGGTTTTGAAACGTGAGCTTGCACTCTTCCGACCACTCGAATTTTTTGCCCCCTCTGAAATGATTGAAGAATGGAAGGCATCAGTCCATAGATTTTGAGATAAACCTACTTAAGGTCGCCATTCATCCAGTTAAGCTCTGGACATCCTTATGTTTTCGAGGTGAGGGCATATCTATGCCTTAATCTTGTCTGGTTTAAATTCTATTCCTCATGCATTTATTATAAATCCAAGGAACTTTCCCGAAGACACTCCAAATGAGCACTTTTGTGGGTTAAGTTTCATGTTGTATTTATGAAGTACAGTAAAACACTCCGCGAGATCATCCACATGATTATCGTTATGTTTATATTTGACTAACATATCGTCCACATAAACTTCCATGTTATTTCCTATCAGTTCAGCAAACATCCTATTCACCAGCATTTGGTATGTGGCTCCTGCCTTTTGAGCCCGAAAGGCATGATGTTATAGCAGTACAACCCTTTATCAGTTATGAAGCTCGTATGTTCTTGGTCCGGTGCATGCATGGCAATTTGGTTATATCCAGAATAAGCGTCCATGAATGACATGATACCAAGACCTGTAGTGGTGTCTACGAGCTAATCTATCCGAGCTAAGGGGAAATAGTCTTTAGGGCACGCCTTGTTAAGATCTAAGTAGTCAATACAGGTTCGCCATTTGTCGTTCGACTTTGGGACCAACATTGGATTAGCAATCCAATCCGGATAAAAGGCATCTTGTATGAATAAATTTTCTTTTAACCTATCGACTTCTTCTTTGAGGGCCTTCTTTTTGTCATCGTTTTTGGTGCTTCAGGGGGAAGCTCTTGTCAATGTTTAGTGAATGCCTTATGGCATTTGGACTGATTCTTGCCATGTCCGAGTGTGACCATGCGAACACATCATGGTTTTCTTTCAAGAAGCAAATTAATTGTTATCTTGCCTTTTCAGAAAGATTCTTACCCACTTTTACGACCTTTGTGGCATCCATTCCCTCGAGCGTCACTTCTTCGAGCTCTTCCAGAGGTTCAAGATCGACCCTTTCTTCCACTCTGGGGTTGATCTCCTCATCTATCTCGAAGATGGGTCCATCTGTCTCCTGATTAACTACCAATGTCTGCGCACTTGTTAGATTTTTTCCTCTCATGGAAATGTTGTAGCACTCCCTACATGCCACTAGAAGTGAGGGACTTGATGGCCAAGTGCTTGACAGACAATACTGCCCCCAACCCAATGAGGGCGGTTCTCCCGAGCAGTATGTTATAGGCCGACGGGGTGTCCACCACTACAAATTCCATCATCTTGGTCACTTAAATTGGATAGTCTCCCAAGGTCACAGGGAGTTCAATGGACCCTGTACAAACAATGCCTTCTCCTGAAAAACTGTACAACATTGTTACACATGCTTTCAAATCGCAAAGTGCGAGTCCCATCTTTCTAGAGTGGCTTTGTAAAGGATATTCACGGAGCTGTCGTTATCAATCAAGACTCGGCGTACCCTCATGTTCGCGAGCTAGAGAGTAATGACTAGAGGATCGTTGGGAAGAAATTGGACATGTGACGCGTCCTCTTCAGTAAATGTAATGGATTGAGTCTGAACCCTCTACTGCTTTGGAGCTCGTGGTTCAGGCTCGTAGGGAGAACCGTCTACAACCTTGAGCTCATTTGCATATCTTTATTGGGCATTCCTACCCGAACCTACAATATGAGGTCCCCCCGAGATGGTTAGTACATCCTCCCCATCAATTGGAGGGGTGGGGTCGCTCTTCCTCCTGAACTTGGGAGTTACTATGTTGGGCAGGTTGGGCAGCTGTTGCCCTCTGACTTGTTGAGGCTTGATTGGAATTTTAGTTTCTAGCATACTGTCTGAGATATCCTCTCGAGATCAAGCCTTCGATCTCCTCCTTTAGTTGCTGACATTCATCGGTTATGTGTCTGATGTCTCTGTGGAATCTACAAAATTTATTTGAGTCCATTTTCGCCTTCTGATTCTGCATGGGGTCAGGTCGTCTGAACAGGACCTGATTTTCATTAGCTAGAAATATGTTTTATCGAGTCTCATTGAGCCTTGAATACACTGTGTAAACGGAGAAGTATTTATCTCCCTTATTCTTTTTCCCTCCATCAGCATCAGGGTTATTCCCTTCGTTCTTCTTTCTTTTAAAAGGGTTATCCCTAGAGGGTTTCAAAGTTGATGGGGCTGTCGAGGTCGAGGCAGAGTTAACATTTTTCGTTGAAGTTATGGGCTGAGAGGTTAGGTTTAATGCTAACCTTGCCTCTTCTACATTGACAAACCTCTGGGCACTCTGATTGAACTTGGTTAGTGACATCATGGGTTTTCTCTGTAAATCTTCCCAAAGGTGACTCCCTGGTAAAATACCAGCTCTAACGGCCATCAAGTGACCACTGTCATCAACATTTCGAGATCGAGCCACTTCTTTGTTAAACCTCATAAGGTAACTCTGTAAATTCTCTTGATAATTGATCCCAGGACGAGATGGAATGTCTTCAAAACTTTTCAAATCAGTTGTTTGCTGGTCCCGTAAGAGTTGCTGGAAATAGCATACATCTGAGCTCGTAGCCAATATTGCTAGCTTCCATGATGATATTAAAGGTGCTTAGATGACTGTGTGGGTCTGAGTTTCCATTGAATGGTTCTACGTGAGGTATTCTGAATCATTGCAGAAATGGGGTGTTAGAAATATGCGGGGCAAAAGGCTCGAGCTCTTCATCAAACTCTTCAACCTTATCTATACTCTGTTCATCTTGCAGGAACCTGAATGCCCTTTCCAACTAATCAATCTTTTCCTGGACCAAATCCATTGGGGGTTGAGCATGAGCTTGAGCTTGAGGGAGCATCTTATCATTAATAACAACTCTACGCCCTTGGCTCAGCATAGGGTTATATGCGGACTATTTACGACTATTCAGATGGTCTCGCAAATCAGGGTTCGGGGGATTATCTCGTTCCCGATATGGTTCAGGTGATCCCGCAAATTAGGATGATTCCCCTAATTTCCTATATGTCTAGGCTCAGTATTATAAATGCTCATGGATCAATTGTAATCCGAGCTCCTACTTGCGAAGCTTGCAGCCCTTTTTGGCTGTGAGGCTCGATGATTACGAGGTGGGTCCCTTGCTGGTCTCCTTACCCCGACAGATTTTGATCTTGAAATTTGGATTTCCGAAGGTTGAGGAGTTCTATGCTCTCGGGTAGCCTCCCTTTCATTTCATTGTCCATGACTGGCCTGTTGGTTTCTCGACTGCCACTGCGACACGGTCTCCGTGGTTCAGGTCGCGGAACCTTTCGAACTGGTGAGGGGTGCCTTATTGGTGACGGTGGATGCCTTATGGGCGATGGTGGTTGTCTCCCATTGTTGGGCCTAGATGGCCCAGAGCTTCCCCAGACATGTTCTGGGTTGTTTCTTGCAGCCTCGGGATTCGATTTCCGAGCTACTAGAGGAGCTCGGTTGTTACCCGTCCTTGCTGACAACTCTACAGTTGGGTTGTTAGTGTTCTCAGCCCAGGTGTTTATCCAGGGCCTTGGCTGATCCTGCTATGCTGCTTGTTCTACCCTCATGGCGGTCGTGCTCCCACGGGGACGTCCTCTTGGTCTCCGGGGAGGTGCCTGGGTTAAAACATCTTGCCTGGCTAATTCCTCTTTGTGCTTTGTCCCCTCTCCCAACTATTTGTGCATTTTGCAATTTTCATGTTCCAGGATAGGAACATATCTTTCAAGATTGTAGTATAAATCCTCATCAAGCCTGGGAGCAGGTGGCTCCTGAGAGTCGGATGAATCACTCCTCTTTTCAGGGCTTAGGTCAGCCATGGGCTGCTTTCCGGGTCATCGTGGATAGTCTTCGGTACAAGGAGTTTGCTCCTCTGGTATTTGGGGAAATGGTCGCCCACCAGTGCTGGGATTGTTTGCGGCAACCATTGATGACTCGGGAGGTTTTCTGATTAAATAGTCTAACGACTTGTTTAATGGCTCTCAATGAAAGCACAAAACTATTGGTATCGTTTTTTGCCAACTTAGAAAAGAAGAGCACTAAACACAAAATCAGAAAAATAAAGAAGAAAAACAATTTTTTACGTGGTTCAGCAGTTAAAATCTGCCTAGTCCAGGAGTCGATATTATTCTACTATGGAATTCTCTCAAAGCTTTTAGAAAGCAATTCAACAGAGTATTCCCAGTACACATTTTAGTGTGTCTTCAAATGAATTTCTCCAGTCTATTTATAGACTGGTTTACAGAATATCTCCCCTCACATTTCAGGAAGTTATGATTCAAATTTAAAAATAAATACAATTAAATGTGTATAAATATCTAATACGCATATAAATCCCATGATATTCGGGATTTATTAACATATTACAACAAATCCCCTAGATATATGAATTTTCAAACAGTAACAGTATTCACACTAGACTATCGATCTCGAACATTTGACTTACATATCTTTGAGATTGGCAAACCATCACGATCGCTACCTCGGCTTCCCCCGGTCTTAACCAGTAACTTTACTGAGGTCGTCCTCTCCGAGCTTGCAATGCCCAGGGTCAAACCTTCTTGACTGATGCTAATAAAAATAGATCAAGAAATTTAGATAAGTCTTGAACCCTTGTCATCATATCTTTGAGCTTGACTTGTAACCTCGAAACACCTTCGAGACCACGTAGTTCCGAGCTCACCAATTCTGAAGTCATCGTTTTAATATGGAGCAATACTGTCAAACTCAATTCTCATTAATGTTGACCTCATGGCGAGTTTGTTTATTTTGAGCTTACACTTTACTAGCCTGACTTTCGAGATCAAAAATTTCTATTCTCAAAATTTGGGTGGAATAGTTTAAGCTCGGGATCTACAAGTGTTGGCGGTACACTTATACACATTTTCAAATTATTCTAGATTCGTTATTAGCACTCAAGCATGAGTCATGGCGTTCGAACATGATCTGCAGGCTCGAATACATCAACCTTCTCTGAGGAATGAATTGAACCAAATTAGTGGATAAGGAAGAGGCTACAACTAGAATGATGAGCTCGAAGCTTAGCTAGTCTCAAAAGTGAGTCAGCACAACGATCGAGCTCAATGTCGCGTTTCTCACACGGAAAGGCTGTTAGGAAATCCCTATTTCATAGGGATTCTTTATTACCGTGTCTTAAATAACTTTTATCATGGGATATTATGTAATTACCACATTTAATGTATTTATTTCAAATTTGAATGCTTAATGTGGATGCCAAAAATCCGCAAAGTAGAAAAGGTCAGGTCCCTTATTGAAATAAATGGATAAGGATCACCAAAGGCATCAAGTACATGTTAGAGGCAAAAGGCTACTATGTACCACCAAGAGGCCACACACCTACAAGGCCCCCATGCCTCATGAGGTCATTCCACGCCCATGCAAGACACCCACGTGAGTCCCATGCGAGATGCTCCTGCCTCGCGTGCATGCCTCCATGATGCGCCACCTCGCCTCGCACCTCAGCGAGGCCATCTCGTCTCGTTCCTCCATGAGGCCACCTCACCTCGCGCCTCTGTGAGGCCATCGTGTCTCGTACCTCCACGAGTCCATCTCACCTAATGCCTCTGGAAGGCCACCTCGCCTAACACATCAGCAAGGACATCTCCCCCCGTGCCTCCGCGAGACCGTCTCGTCCAGTGCCTCCACGAGGCTACCTCGCCTCGCACCTCCACGAGGCCCACTTACCTTACACGACTGCCTCGGACCTAGGGTCTCGCGAGGACCCCTTTGCTCCTGATGTCATGCCTCGCACGAAGGCTCCAGCCGCCTGGGTCCGCATGGCACACGCCAAACCAACTCCTCGCGCAACACACACCCCTCATGCCCAAGATCTCACGGGGCACCCTTCGCGCTTCCCAAATGTATATCCTCAAAGGCCACCAGTATTCCGATACTTGGCAGAAGATAGAGTGGCTTGAGGCACAGGCACATCTTGGGAAGGTGAAAACATCTACGGGGCATGCGGAACACATAAGGTTACAAAACATACGTATGAACCAAAAGAAGACAAATCACGGATATGGTGTCCATGCTAAGGACTCCCCAAGCATGCCTATGATGTTCGTAACTGACAAGTAGTGGAGGTACGACACAGTACCAAGGCATGAGTACCTTTGCAGACCACTAACATATACTGGAGTCGACCACCACTCCTCCAACACCACTACCTGCTGCAGCCTGGATATTCAGCCCCTTGTCTCTTCGTGTAATGACCCACCTACTCTAGACTTTTGGACCATTAACGAAACTATACAAACAAATCCTTAATAAAACTTACATTTGCGAAAATACCATAACTTTATTAGAAACTTGTAGAAATAAGAGTTACTTTCATAAAATATCAAGTAGGATATGGGATCCCATTGTCTTAAAAACAAAACATAATTTAAAATAAAAGGAGTTACATAGCAAGTGCGGAAGAACACATGTAAAACCATAAAACAAGACTACATCCTCGAAAATCGAACTCTCGAATCCTTGACTCCATTCACCACCGATACACATTCCCCAAGCATCCACGAATCTTACTGCCACTATAGCTATTTTCCTGCACATATAAACAAAAAAGGAATGAGCCTAATGCCCAGCAAGGAAAATCTACCACATAGTTCATATACATAAATTTCATAAGAAACATAAAAAACATAACATTACACTTATTTCATATACATACTATAATGGCCATTATTACTTGGGGTCCCATAGACTAAACAAGTCATATGCCCATGAGATTAGTGGGGTCCTACTAGCTAAGCATGTCATATGCCCATAATCTATTTGGGGTCTTGTTAGTCATATGGGTCATATGCCCAAGCCTACAAACATACATATCATAACACTTATCATAACATAAGAAACATAAGATAACATATAGAACATATAGCATATGAATTTCTATCCTATTTTCCTTACCAAAGTTACTGGGATAAGAGGATAGCGTTGGGACTTTGGAACACTCCTATTAACCATTATGAAAGGGTGAGTCTATAGAAGAAAAAGCCAAATGAAAGGAATGGAATGACTAAACCTTGAGAAACATACTTACCAAAAACTTATGTGCAAGTTCTTAGATTTCCTAACCAAAATAAGAATAAGGTTAGAAGGCTGGTAGAAGATTATGAAAACTTAAAGAAAATAAAACCAATGAACTAGAGTGTGGAAATACCTTGAAGACTTGTAAGACCAATCTAAACCTCAAACCAAAATACTATGAAACCTTACTTCCCCAAGTGTTTGATAAGCTTATGATGATCAAGCTTATGATTTCCCCACCCAAGTGTTTAACTCTCACACTCACCTAGCAACTTGCAGCCTCTGAACTTAGAGCAAAAGATGAATAATGGATGGGTACTAGGTCCTATTTATAGAGTTTAGGAATGAAAGGATCTTAATTTTACTTGAATAAAAATAATGGCTTTTTAGGTTGAAATAATTTGAATTGTTGTTCAGCAGAGGCTGAAGACTCGTTCAAAAAGGTGTTGGACTTATCAAGAGGTTGAAGGGCTGAATGGAAAATGATTTCAAAACTTTTCAAAATAAGCTGAAGGAGGCGATATATCACCCCCTATAGGCGATATATCGCCTGGACCAATATGCCCGAGGCAAACGTGCATCATTTCGTGTTTTCCGTATCTACGTGCTGCGATATATCGGCATTCGCTGATTATTTAAACACGAAATTACACATTTTTAGCTTAATTCAAATTGAATAAATAGCCTTGACTAAGCCCTTAAACGTATTCAAAGCTACTGACTGACCTTAGAGCATTCAAACTTTACCCTTATTAAATTTAATCCTCAAAATACTTAATCCTTTAATCACCCATACATAACATGTGCTTAAAATCCTATTGGTTCTTATCTAAACCATATAGTATAATAAATATTATCCTTAATATATGCCATATTAATCAAACCTTAGGTTAACATTAATATTCTTAAACTATAGGTTAAACTTAGAAAATCTACAAGTACTACTATGAGTGTCCAAATAATTCCCGGTCTGAACCAAAAATCCACAGTCATAAAGATAATACTATAAATACTATAATACTACTATCTAACTAGATAAGTAAAGTTCTTGGACTCTACACTTCAGGACCACAATGTACCAAAATTCGTTAGTGCTCACCTATAAATAGGGCCTCACTTTATCATTGAAGGGGGTTGGAAATTTCATTGTATACTCAGGCTATTAAGCAATACAATAATGTTTACTACATTGTTGATCTGCACTTATCTTTCCTCAAGTCTATTCTAAGTTCTTACTCAGTTATCCTCTTACTAATCTTTGAGTTTTCTGAACTAATATAGTTGACGAGTTCTCACCATGAACAGTTTGGCGCTGTCTGTGGGAAGAACAACTAACAAACTATAGTTCTTCCATTAATTTCAGTAAGAAAACATGCCAAGTTGTTCAAAACGCCTACAAGACCACCAAGAAGCGGAGGTTTGCCTAGACAGAACCCAGCTAAGGGCGTCCAAGAGGGATCCTCCTCCGCCGATGAATGGAGGTGCAACAGATCTGCCGAGAGACAATGGAAAAGATGATGAAGTATCATCCCCTACCATTCATCTTATACCGGACCCTGTAGCATACCACTGCTCCAACGAAGGGATTTAGAACTCACCCTCTGCCACAACTACCGGTGGCCCCAAGTTTGAACCATCAAGTTTAAGTTCCCAATCTACTCGCTACGAAGAGGAAATGTGTGACCTGCACTTGAAAAGCCAAAGTTTGCAAGCTGTCGTGGAGAACAGGCAAGAGGTACTCAATGACCTATTACACGAAAACTCTAATGCTCCCCTCTCTAAGCATAAAGAGAGGGAACATGTACGTGGAGAAACCACCATGCCTGTAGACAACCTGGCGTGAACCCCTCACCCAAGATGCAAGGGAGATTCTACACCAATGGAGCAACCTGGCATGAACCCCACCTATAAGAAGTATCAACCTAAGACAGCCTCCAAAAGATCCTAACCCGACGTGATGGATAAACTTAACTAGAGAGGGTCCGAAGTGAAAATCACACCCCTTGCAGCTCCCCTGATGGACACAACCAAAGCAAGGGTTCACCCTAAGAACCCACGGAACTCCGCAAACAAAAAGATGAAGGAATTAAACACCGAAATGCAAAGCCCTCGAAGAAAGATTATCACTGCACCTTGGGGGCACAGAGATGACGAAGAATTTGACAGTGAATCGCCCTTCAAAAGGGAAATCTAGTTTGAGCAACTCCCCACCTTCTTCAAAGAGCCTCGCATGACTCCGTGTGAAGGAACTGCAGACCAAAATATCACTTAGACACCTCAATAACCTGATGGAGTTAAGGGGGGTCAACAGCAGAGCAAGGTGCCATTGCTTCATTGTTACAAGCAAAGGGGCGGCGTACAAGTGGTTCAAGAGGTTAAGGCAAGGAACAATCAGGTCTTGGCAATAGTTCTCTGATGAATTTTTTCAGCAACACCACGCAGTCCGTGACTATGTTATGCCGAGTACCAACCTCGCTAACATAAAACAAGATGAGTGAAAGCCTAAAGAAATATATCCACAGATTCAATATTGAAGCAACTAGGATAGGAAGTACGACTAAAGGAGAGCTCAAGATGGAAATCACAGTCAGATTTCGTCCTGGAAGCAAGTTATGGGATAACATGCTCAAGAGGGAGATTACAAAGTTAGAGGACTTCTTTTGTAACGACCCGAAATTTCTAATAGGGCTTAAAGGCCTTGATTAGTGTGTCGGGAGGGCATAATTGGTTTATGTGTGATTTAAATGATTTAATGCATGATTATGTGATAAGCATGCTTGCAGGATTATATGGATATGTGAGATTCATGATTATGAGTATTAGTATACATGTAGGCCCTGTTTAGCTTATAGGGGCATAATTGTAATTTGGGCCCGTTGAGGGCATTAATGTGATTATTTGCGATAAACTGTTGAGACCACATTATTATGTACATATGTTTGCAGCATATGGCTTGAGACAGTCCTAGTGAGCGGTTTGGCGAAATAGTCACGGTGGGGATTTATAGCCGGCTCGAGGGAGCCTAGGGGTATTTTCGGGAATTTGGGTGATATATTGGAGATTATTAGACATTGGGTAAATAATTAGTGATTATTTGGATGGTGGGATTTAAGTGGTAAATATTAGGAACACTTGAGGAAATAGTGGGGGATTGGGAAAAAATGACCATTCTACCCCTAGAATAAGTTAAAGGGTTATTTAATTTGGGAGGGCATAATGGTCATTTCCTAAAGTTATAGATATATTAAACTTTTATGTTAGATTAAGGCAGAAGGGTTGAGAATACTCTAGGAAAAAGATTCAGCTATCTCTCTCTCCCATCCCCTCACATTTTCTCTCTCACTGTCCCTCTCCTTCGTTGAAATTATTGCTAAGCTTGGGCTGGGGAACTTGGAGGAATTTGAGGAAGAATTCAGCTGGGACTTGAAGGAATTGAGCTAGAAAATTGGGGTAAGAGTTTGGCTCTAATTTCTGTGTTTTGTTGCTGAGTTTAAGTATGAAGGTGGAGGTAAGCAAGGGTGTAGTATAAGACTGGGTATTGGGTAGGAATTTTAGTGTGTTTTGCTTGATTACTATGTCTGAATTGAGGTATGTTTACTGTGTTAGTTATTGAGAGTATTAAAAAAGAAATAGGTGAATATGGGACTTAATTCGTAATTTGATTGGTGTTGAATTGATGGAATAAATGGGGGAAAATTCTGGGTTTGTTTATATGTTTTTGTTGGGAGAAGGAGGAGAAAACCCAAGTTTTCTCTAGGTTCTCAGGGCGCGCCGTGACCCAGATTGGGGCGCTCCGGCGCATGTGGCCCTCCTGGCCTAGACGCTCTCTAACTTGGGGGCGCGTCGCGACTTTCTTGGCAAAGTCGCGACCCACAACCCCTTTGACATGAGAGCTTGTTCTCTAACTTGGGGCAAGTCGTGACTTACTGAGCCAAGTCGCGACTCGCCTGGAAGTGATAAGCTTAAAGGAGTTCTTAGTGTTGTTAGGGCTTGGCAGTTCGAACCTAGGGGCTCGGGACAATTTCTACTGCCCGGCTTAGTAGAAATTGAGGTCCCAGAGGTTAGTGTTGTTCCCTAGGTATTTTATTTCTGATTTGGAAGTTGATAGATATCGATAACTCTTGTGACTTGGTTTGTCACCAAGCCTCGAGGCTAGGGATCGAGCTCGGAACTAGTTCACCTTCTCTGCTCGAAATCAAAGGTAAGAAAACTGCACCCGGTTATGTGGCTATGTTGGGACTAAGAGTTCCCTATACTTGTATGCAATGTTGTATGATGGTATTATGCCATGTGAAGATGAAATAAACAACCTAAGAGTGTCGGAAATTATTACTAGTGCATAGGCCGGAAATTATTACTAGCGCACAGGACATGGCTCGGCCACTGGTAGCTAAGGTTAATTATATGATCACTGAGCTCGGCCTAAGTGAGCCAGAGTCAGTGGGATAAACAGAGGGTGCGACCTAAGGGCATCGACCGTAGGTATTGTATGATATGTTTACTATTGTTAATCTGATGATTATGGCATGTTTATTACCTGAATGATTGATTATTGGCTTGTTGATTGATATCACTGATTATGTGAACAATGTAGTCTGCTGAGTATCTGATTGATCATTTGTGAATTATTTGATTACTGATTATTGATTATGCTCTGTGATATCGTTTTCTTGCTGGGATTTGGCTCACAGGTTCTACGTGGTGCAGGTAAAGGAAAGGGTATGCTGGACCAACCCTGAATTGGAGTGCTCTAGGGGTAGAATGTACATAGCCGGCTGCTCGGCAGCCACGGCCGAGGGATGATACAGGGACAGGAGACCCTAAAATGCCTATTTTTCTATTACAATGGCTTGTGGTTGTTTATAACCTCTGAAAGTTTTGTAAGCTGTTATTAACCCTATTTTTGGGATCCTGTGTATCAAATGCTTATTTAAATGAAAATTTATCTTTTATGACCAAAATATTTTAACCCTAGGTCAATAATGGTTTACCGTCACATTTTCAACTAAACGACTTGATTAGCAAGTCTTGCACCTTAATAAACACATAATGTAACGGTCTTGGTTATCTAGGGCGTTACATCTTCGAAAGAGCCCAAAAGTATATGCGTGTGGAAAAGGGCCATAAGAAGTTGCATGTTAAGGGAAGCAAACATTCCTCCAATCACCCTTCTACCAATACGTCTGAAGATTCCGCATAAAAGAGATCATTGTGATAGAGGATTCACTGATCAAGTTTAAGATTTGAAGAGGTCTACAAGAAGGCTTCAAGGAAGAAGCTAGCAGGATTCATCAAGACTAACCTCCGATAAGACTCCATTTTTCTGAGTCACTGAAGAACCAAAGAAGTCATCGCAATTGACCCCCATAAATATTCAAAGAGGTCACCAAGCTGACTCCAAAGATGTAATAGGACAATGACATTATGCTACCCTTGCACGCTGTCTACTGTTACTAAGGTCAAGCACCTATCTTATATATTTCATCTCTCATTTTGAAGGACACTTATATGACGCACATATTACCATTGTTAGCTGAAATTTTCAAAGCATATCGTAGAGAACGAAAAACAAAGTGTTGGGCAAGATAGACCCCATCATCCACTTAGGAGGCATCCAACCTCGCGAGCCTCAACAGGCTCCTAGCCATGTGCAAAATAGGTGCTAACCTTGAGAATCTCAATAGGCCCCTAGCCATGTGCACAATACGTGCCTAGCCTTACGAGCCTCAAGAAGTACCTAGCCATGTACAAAATAGGTGCCTAGCCTCACAAGCCTCAACTGGCACCTAGCCATGTGCAAAATAGGTGCCTAGCCTTGTGAGCCTCAACAGTCACCCAACCTTGTGCAAAATAGGCGTCCAGCCTCATGAGCCTCAATAGGTGCCTGGCCAAGTGCAAAACAGGTGTCTGGCGTTGTGAAATATATATAAAAGTACATATAATTTATATATGTGTGAGCGGTGAACCTTATAAGACAACATTTGAATCTATAAGAACTAGCTACCCTTATACAATCTAAGAGAGTCAAAAGGTCTGTCAAAATTGATCTCTTCACAAACACACCCACCCTACAAAGGGACCATGTCACAAAAGACAAAAGGAGAGCCCAAAGAGATCCCTAAGTCTGAATCGACTGAGTTTCCTTACCAAGGGAACAAGGGCCTTGAAAATAGGCGCTTGCAAGGTTTCACAAGTACCATCACCCTATAGGTGTCCCAACCCAAGGGGAGATTACCTCAAAGACACAAAAGGGTCCTCATAACAATCCTACATCGACCTAGGTCACCTAGCCCAAAAAGGGTCTCAAAGAAGACGCTTCTGAAAAGGGTCTCAAAGAAGACGCTTCACAAGTACCATCTCCCTATAGGTGTCCCAACCCAAGGGGAGATTACCTCAAAGACCAAAAAGGGTCCTCATAACAATCCTAGATCGACCTAGATCACCTAGCCCAAAAAGGGTCTCAAAGAAGACGCTTCTGAAAAGGGTCTCAAAGAAGACGCTTGCAAAAAGGGTCTCGAATAAGACACTTGCAAAAATAGTACTATGCATAATGAAGAGAAGGACGCTTCTCGCACAAAATATACACGCGTGCAAAAATATATGAAAGGATAGCAAGAACCCAAAGGGCCAACATATCCTTACAAGTAGTCAAGGCACACCAATAGACATGAATCACACAAAGTAGAGAGGTGCCAAAGGGAATCTTTTCAAAATAAATCTATTGGCACTATGACCACGAGGACTTGCAGAAGTTCCTCACAAAAAAAGAAAAGAAAAAAGAACAACTTCTCAGAGTCCCATACCAAGGAGAACAAGGCTTCTAAAAGTCCCATACTAAAGAAAAAAAAGTGGGCTTCTCAGAGTCTCACACCAATAAGAGAAAGAGAAAGGGATTTACACTTCCTTTATACTTGTGTAAGCATATAAAATTATCTTGTGAGCTGGTACAACTGAAAGAGTTGTGAGATAAGAGGTCATTGTGTCGCAGGCTCTTGGAAAAATGCACTCGTAATGCGAGGCCAGAATTCAGTAGCCTTCAAATGGAATGCGCCCACAATGCGAGATACCCTCACTACACGAGGCCACAATTCAGCAGCCTTAAAATGGAATGCGCTCGCAATGCGAGATGCTCCTGCAATGTGATTCTCTTGTGTATTCACCTCCTAGCTCAGATGCACCTACATCACGAGGACGCAATACTAGTCAACTTATGAATATCTCGATGCTCCCGCAATGCAATGCCCTTGTGTATTCACCTCCTAGCTTAGATGCGCCCGCATCGCGAGGCCGCAATGAAAGTCAACTTATGGATATCTCCTTAGGAATATCCATCTCACAAAATGAGAGGTATCTTAACTTACACTTTACCAAGTGTTAATGATGGAAATCCCCCCTCGACCTTGGCCCCCAATTAATTTCAATTCCTACCTTAGACATTTCTTATAGCATCACCAAGTAAAGATGTCCAAAATAAATAGCTCAAGTCGACAAAGGGACGAGACACCTCACACCTTGCGAGATGGTCTCACATAGCAAGGGCTCTCGGCCTTGGTGATGCCTCGACGTCTAACTCAATAGAGCTCAACTCCTTCAATGGACATCTATATAAATGCCACCTGGCAGACATAAATGAAGTCACGGAGACACAAAACGAGGCTAGGAGGCCTGGCACAGTGAGAGGGCTCTCGCATAGCGAGACCAACTATAGCCTAGTGCTTCCAAAAATTCTTGTCTAAGTGTTTAACGTGCCCCTAAGCCTCATATAAGCCTTATCCTTGAAAGGAAGGTCGATGAGGGTCCCGGGATGTCAACAGATGAAGCACGAAGAGAAGGAGGGAAGCCTCACCATGTGAGAGGGTCTCACCGTGCGAGACCATCTCGCATAGCAAAGTCTTCATCACCCAATAGTGTTGAATGACATCCTTCGCTACCTTATATGCCTCCAAGCATCACGCAAGTATCGCATTCATGAACAAAGTGACAAGCAAAGCCCTTCATATGTTGACGGATGAAGGTTGAAGACTCGAAGGCATGAAGGAAGGTCATCCTCAGCTCGATGCTCTTGAATGACTTTGTTTGTGTCCTCGCATATCCATGCTTAGTTATTTTCGCCCAGTACTCGATCATACCCTCCAGAGCATATTCTCGAGTGCCATACACTTCATCTATGCCAAGTAATCCCATGAGCTCTCACGAAACAATAACATTGTGCCATGATGCTCGACAACTCCCCCACGGAGGTAATGCACGCCTGAACATCAATTAGTTGTATTTCCACTCATGTGACCATGATAGCCCAAAGTATGCTACCATTGTCACTAGAATCACGAACTTCGTTGATGAGTTTTGATCGTCAACGACTTGGTTTACAAGAAGGTACACAACACTACCACAAGAGCATAGTAAGTCTTGCATCATATTAAGTCTACAAGGACGCCGAAAGAACTCCTCATAGACTGGGGGGCAAGTGTGGATGCCAAACATCCTCCAAGGGAAAGAGGTACATTCCCTTATGGAAATAAATTGCTAAGGATCACCGAAGGCATCAAGTACATGTTGGAGGGAGAAGGCTACTATGTGACACCAAGACGCCCCTACACCTCACGAGGTCATTCCTCTCCTATACGAGACACCCACACGAGTCCCATGTGAGATGCCCCTACCTCGCTCACATGCCTCCAACCTATGACACCTTGCCTCGCGCCTCAGCAAGGCCATCTCACTCAATGCCTCTGCGAGGCCACCTCACCTTGCACCTTGGCAAGGACATCTCACCATGTGCCTCCGTGAGGCCCTCTCGCCCCGTGCCTCCACGAGGCCACCTCGCCTCACACCTCCACGAGGCCCACTTAACTTACATGACTCCCTCGAGCCTAAGGTCTCATGAGGACCCCCTCGCGCCTGATGTCATGCCTCACATGAAGGCTCCAGTCGCTTGGGTCCGCGTGGCACACACCTGACCAACGCCTCGCGCAACACACACCCCTCACACCCAAGATCTCACAAGGTGGCCCTCGCGCTTCCCAAATGTATGTCCTTGAAGGCCACAAGTAGTCCAATACTTAGCAGAATATTGAGTGGCTTGAGGCATAGGCGCATCTTGGAAAGCTGAAAACATCTACGGGGCATGTAGAAATCGTAAGGGTACGGAACATACGTATCAACCAAAAGAAGACAAAGCACATATATGGTGTCCATGCTAGACAAGTAGTGGTAGTTCTAGAATGGTACATAGTAAGGACTCTCCAATCATGCCTATGACGTTCGTACCCGACAAGTAGTGGAGGTACGACACGGTACCAAGGCAGGAGTACTTTTGCAGACCACTGACATATAGTGCAGCCGAGCACCACTCCTCCAACACCACTACCATCGGTAGCCTGGATATGGAGCCCCTTATCTCTTCGGGACCACAATGTACCAAGAGCCATTAGAGCTCACTTCATCATTGAAGGGTGTTGGAAATTTCATTGTGTACTCAGGCCATTAAGCAATATACGAATTTTTACTCTATTGTTGATCTACACTTATCTTTCCTCAATTCTATTCAAAGTTCTTACTTAGTTATCCTCTTACTAAGCTTTGAGTTTTCTGATGTAATATACTTGATGTAACGCCCTGGTTACCCCAGAACAGTTACGGTGAACTGGAAATTTGACCCGCTACCCGAGTCCTTTGGTTAAAAACGTGCTCTAAGTGTTATTAACAGGCTAAGGAAGAAAACCAATAAAAAGGAAAGGATATGTTTCATTAAGTATATAAACTGCTCATTTTCTATTCAAAACATTTACAAGTTGTTTACAATACAAAATGGTCACTATTGTTTCAAATTTACAACCCCGCCGACCTAAGCGGCAAAAATAGGGTAAACCCCCTAGTTCCTCTGAGAACTCCTTGGTCGTGGTGGTCAAGCGGCCGCATATGTACACATCACCACCTAAGCTCTCCACTCAAGGCTGGGTGAGCTTTTCTTTCCCTTTACCTGCACCACATAGCACCCATGAGCCAAGGTCCAGCAAGAAAACACAATATAGCATGATTAATATCAACAATGATCATAATAATCATTCAGGACTTTCAGTCCAAAACAAATAGGTGACAGTCGCAAAAGTCACTAAGATGGGGTCAGTTCCCTTTAGCCATGTGACGATAGGGTCACCGAGGCTTAACAGATAAGTGAACCTTTCACTAGCTTAAACAGGATAGGTGCATGGTGATTAGTCACCAACATAACTTTCCCCATGACTGTAGAGTCATAACCCTAGAACATCGTTCCTTAGCCATGTGACAAACAATCACCTAGGCCATAGGCCCTGGCTCTGAGCAACTAGTCTTAGACTAGCCAAGTGCTTATAAGATTCATCGACCTTAGGGTCGGTCCAATGTTAATGCCTTAGAGTCATTCAACACCGCTATCGATTAGATCTAATCTTCATTCGGCCCTGCGTTCAGGACGCTTATGCCGGTTCTGACTCTTAGGTCAGTGTCCCTGACTAGTCAGTGCTATATACAAGTAAACAATAGTCACTAGCATTTAATATGCAATCCATGTCCACATTTATCAACCAGCATGCCTCAACAACTATCATACATGTCATATACACAGGGTGCAGCTTTCTTACCTCAGGTTCAAGCGAGAAATATAATAAGGACGACCCCTGAGAACGATCGATCTTTTGGTTCCTTAGCGGTTACCTAATCACAACCAATTATAACCTCCACTAATGAAATTCAACATAGATAGGGTCTTAACCTAAGCACCACTCTCGGGACCTCGAAACATGCCCACATAGTGAGTAGATTTGATCCCGGGCCTTAAGGATTGAAACCCCAAGTCAAAAACCCTTAAAAACACTCAAAACGGGACATTGAAGGAACAGAGTAGCGCTACAGCGCTGCTAACCCCTAGCACCCCAGCGCTATTCTCAGAACCCCCAACACGCCCAAATGCTCCCTGGTAGCGCTGTAGCGCCCTAAGGTGGGCGCTACAGCACCAGGAACCCCCTGAAACCACCTTCTTCATCTCCTTCGATTCTAATATGATTCCAATGCTTCCAAATCCCATTTTTGGTGCCAAATGAACCCAAAAACCATCCCAACATACCCCAAACATCATAACCATAAGAACACTAGCCAAAACTCCCAACAAAACCGAGATCTCAACCTAGAAATCACAACTGCAAAACAGAACTAAAACAGGGCAAACCAGGGAATTCAATGGTTAGAAACTTACCCAAAGCTCAGCTTATGATGCTCTTCAATGGAGGAACACACTCCCAAACTCCCAAGGCTTACTTCCCAAGCTTGAATCCTCAAGAATGGTTCAAAAACCACAAAGAAAGATGAAGGAAAGAAGGTACGAGAGAAGCTTTAAGTATACTCTGTTTTCTCTCTTCTTTCATAGCCTAAAATGGCTTATATCTATCCTAGGGGTGAAATGACCATTATACCCCTAGGTCAATTTAAGGTTTCTAAAGGCTCCCAAGGGAAAAATTGGTATTTTCCACCTCTCTCGTTAATCATAATTAACGCTCTCCAATTCCCGCTATTCTTAATAATTTCAAACACCAATAATTCATATCCCGTTACCCTTTAATTCCAGGTAACGCTCTAATCATAAAAATCACACCGAGACTCATCCCGAGCCCCAAACTTAAACTTGTTATGACTAGACCGCTAATCAATAATCCAAGATCGTCTCATGTCGAATAGCTCGAACAAACCCACATTATAATGTCGTCTCAACAACATATCACCGACATGCATACAAATATACAATTATACCCTCAACGGACCAAATTACCATCACACCCCTGTAATTAAAATGTGGACCCACATGCATGCATTTAACATCATATTATAATATAATTCACATATACATGCATATTATCATTTAATGACATAATTAAGCAAGTATGGCCCTCCCAGCCTACTAATCCCACCACTAAACCATATCGGAGAATTCGGGGCATTACAGTTGATGAGTTCTCACCGTCAACACTTGATTGTGATTTCATTGAATTGTGCGAAGATATTCCTACAATCAGGTCTATAAATATCTTGGACTAATTCATTTGTATTCACACACAAATTGTACTGGAGAAACTCTGTCAAATTTCTGTCATTAAAAGCTTTGAGAGAATATTGATAACAATAGTGACTCATAAACTATGCAGATTTTAACTGTTGAAACACGTAAAAAACCTCTAAGTTCTTCTATTTTTTTTCTATATTCTTGTTTAGTGCTCTTCATAATTAATTTGACGAAAACGGCGTCAACATTGTGTAAATTTTGAACTTGAGAAATATGATGTTTATTTTGTATATTTATCATTAGGAAGCATGTTAGAGCATGATTTTGGGTTATGATGATAATCTATGTGAAAATTGTGATTCATAAAATTGTTTTGGTGTTTAGGGTTTAGGCTATGGCATATTTTAGGTTTAGGGTTTCTTTGTTTTATTCAATTATGAGCATGAAGATTTTGATGTGATATTATTGTAGCAAGGAGTATGTTAGAATTTCTATTGATGTAATAATAAAAACATATTTAAGTTGGTTGCTTATATTGTAATACGTTGTGTCTTGAATATATTAGGGTGTACGTTTGAGTTCGAAAGAATGGTAGTAATGTTTTGGAATGATTTTATTCTATTGAATTGATTGCTTGCATACTAATTGTAAAGTATAGAAACATTTCATAATGATTTATGCTTGCTTGTTTTATTTTATATTTTTATAGCAATTTGTATATAATTTGAAAATAGAGCAAACTATGTCTTGAAATCATATTTTAAAACGAAGAGGAGAAAAAAGGTGTAATTTTGTACATGTGACTTGTATTTGAAAATATAATATATGCTGAATTTAATATTTAAAATAAATAATATGAACATTTTTCCAATTTAAATAATCATAAATAATGTGAATTTTATGACCTAATAATAGTTTCTGGAAGGAAAATAAATATTTCACATTTCATTGGTTTTATTTTAGTAATTTTGCTAAATTAAAAGAGAACCTTTATGAAGTTAATTAATTTTGCCAAATTAATCATTTTTATAAGTAATTATAAATGTTGCCACATTTTATTATTATTAAATAATTATTAAGTTTATTATTTAGTACAATTTAAGCTAAAGAATTATTTTATTATAATAAATTCTTGTAACAAAATTTATGGATAGTATTTTTATGATTTTAAGAAATAAAATAGTAAACTGGTTGACAAGAAAATAAAAGAATTAGTATTACCAACTTTGATCGAGTTTTTAAGAACCATCCTACGTATGCATGTTACATGCAAGATTGCTTTTACGTTCAAATATATGGTATTTAATCAAATTCGTGGTTCTTGTTTTGAAACCATTGAGAATTACTCAATAGAATTTTCACTATTGTGTTTTTTCGAAGTTTTTGTATGAATAAAGTTGTGGTGCAACTTGTGTAGAATAGATGCCACATGTGCATTACCCATGCACATGTGGGATATGCTTGTATAAAATGCTTAGTTGTACTTGATCTTAAGACGAGTGTTTGGTTGACTATTCTAGGCTCGTTGTGAAGCTATTTCGCGTTATGTAACTTGGATTTGTGGTAAGGAAATTATCAAGATTTCTTATGCGATTATGCTTAATTGAATGAGTTACAAGTTTTGAGATATCATGTTATGTATGTATGAATTGCATCATTTTATGAAAAGCAAAGTGTTGTAAGTGTGCTGAAATGTGACACACCAAAATAGTTACTAAGGTATGACATAACTCATAGGGCAGACGCCACTACAACAATTTTCACTTTTAACAACTCTCTATAATGACTTACACCAATGGTGTAAAAGCTTAAAAGTATTCAGGGATATTTTAAGTCTAAGTGTGTAAGTCTTTAAAAGTTCTTGTTTATGACTAAGTGGGTAAGTCAATAAAAAATGTGGGAGATATTATTTAGAATAAATTAAAAAATTTGGAATAAAATAATTAATTTATAAAATATAAGATTATGGGAGGCCTCTAACGTCTCCCAGCAATAGACATGGAGACATCTGAAGTATCCCCTAGGAAGATGTGCCACATCAGATGTAATGCCTTGGATAACCAAGATCGTTAAACTGTGTATTTTAAATAGTGCAAGGCTCGCTAAACGAGTCATTTTTCCATAAATGTGTACTAAACATGATTAATGATTTAGGATTAAAATTTTTGGTGAAAAGGAATTGTCATTTCGTTAAAACTTTAAGTTGTACTTGGGATCCCATAATAAACATTTACAAAGTTATTTACAGTTTCAAAAGGGTAATTACAATTCAAAACTTACAACTCGCCGACCTAAGCAACAAAAATAGGGTTTAACCCTATTTCCTCTTAACAACCTTGGCCGTGGTGGTCAAGCGGCCGCATATGTACACGTCGTAACCAAAGCTCTCCAACTCATGATTGGCCTAGCTTCCATTTCCCCTTACTTGCACCACATAGCACCCATGAGCCAAGGCCCAGCAAGAAAACTTGAACATGCTCCTAAGCAGTGAATAACGCATTACCGAACCATAATAGGCATGCCTAGTAGTAATAACCCTACTCATGCTTGTATACCCTTCATATAAATGACTACAACGTCATATAGGGCCAACTGCTGAAAATAAATAAATAACTTAATCATATCGAGGCCCATTCCCCAAAATACATGATTAATGAACCATACTAGGGCTCAGAGCCCTAGGTTATGGGACTAATATGTCACCCTGGGGCCCATTGCCCTATCCTCTGTATAACTAGTGTTGGAGCTGGTCCAACGTACCTGGCGCTTAATTTCCACGACCATTGGATCAGACAAGCATATGATACGCTCCTGATTACTTCTAACCATATCGACCAGCGCTCAGTGCTATTGCCGTTCTTGACTTATAAGTCAATGCTTTTCGACCAGCGCTCAACGTTATTGCCATCCTTGACTCATAAGTCAATGTTTTCGACCAGCGCTCACTGCTATTTCCATCCTTGACTCATAAGTCAAGCCTTTCTCAATCAAATACTGCAACACATGCATTCATTATATAACAAATATCCAAATATAGAGCATTCAACCTGCTTAATTAATCAATCACAGGCATAATCATAATCATGTGCATTTACACAGGAACAAACCCTAACCAAATCTATATTCAACATTCGGGCCAAGCTCTAATCATGTACATCATGCATTGGGTACAGTTTCCTAACCATAGGTCCGAGTGTAAAGTAAAATACCAATGATCCTCAAGCACGATCCTAATCCTGAGCCCCTAGCGATAATCTAGTCACGACCAAGTATAAAATTCCATAAAAAAATGAGTAAATATAGGCTTCTGGACCGAGTCCCAGCCTCTGGGATGTCAAATCCTACTAAACCTAGTAGAAGGATCGATCCCGAGCCCTTAGTTTTGAGTTCTCGCACTCAAAACCCTTCCAAGGCACAAAAATCCCTTAAGAGTCGCGGCCCAAAAATTTGAGCTACAGCCCACCCCAAGTGAGAGAGCCCAAGGCTCATCCTTGACTACACCTGCGCCGCGGCGCACCTTAACAGGCGTCGCGGCTCAAAAAGCCCGAAGGCGCCAGCTTCTCCCTGTGCCCAAGAGAGCCGCGACGCCAGAAGAATAGGGCCATGACACAACCAGAAAACTCTATTTTTCCTCTGTTTTTCTTAAGCCAAATCCCGAAATTAAAATTTCCAAGCAACTCAGCAGCCCAAAACCATCAAAACCCAAGTTACAAACAAATCAAATACTCTTTAAAATCATAAAATCCAATAAAAGCTAAAGAACTCAAACAATCATAACTTAAAGCTTAGATTACCTCTGATTAAGTTGTTTTCGAGCTAAATCCTCAGGCTATCAAGCTTTTAATCTTCTCTAGAATTGTTACAACTCTAACCTCACTTGATTCCTAGCTCTAAAACTTGAGCTTCCTTTGAAAATGTAACAACTGGTAAAAAGAGAGAACGGGAGAGAGAACGAGAGAGTTTGGATTTGTTTCTATTTCTGTCATGTTACATAAAGCTCAAGTAACCTTAAGCAAATCCCAGGGCTCAGGGTACTGATTGCGAAAATTTTGTACGCAAGTATACGTAATCGATTCAAGTAATATAGATAGTAAATTAAGTATTGTTCCCAAAAGGACTATCAACCAATTACCAATAAATTCTTTTAAATTTCTATTTGGTTGTCGAAAATAGAGTGATTTCTAAACTAAGTCTTAAAATTAAAATAACTTTTGCAAAAATAAAGATTAATTCAATAATTAAAAACCTAGGGTGTTCACTTCATCAACTTTTCATTCTATTAATTTGATTAATCAGTTCTAAATTTCATTCTTCCTATTCTTATAGCAGGTTAACATAAATCAATTCCTATTCTATTTCAAGATATAAGATCTTAACTTATATGCAGGTTTTCTACATCTCTGTGATAAACTTAAGCATATAGTAGGCATTAAGCATAGAAACCTAATTACTACACAAGCCATATAGGTACTATCATTCAATGTGTAACCTATGTCTATATAACGATAGCATATTCAATTCTTATCTTTCGAATTTTGAATCAAAAACATAAATCAAGCAAATATTGATCATGTATTTACTAGCATTAAGCAAACATTATATAGATTAGAATAAAGAAGAAGAATCAATAAAACATTAATCCCTAGATAGACCTGTTTAGTTCATATCAGACATGACTAAAACAACAAAATAATTATTCATAAACATAAAATTCAAAGACTTGAAGAAGAAATAAAAATATATGAAAGTGCAGAAAAACTAGTCTCAGAATCAAAATTAATCTCTAAACTCGTAATTAAAATCTGACCTAACCCTAATTAAACATAAAGTTTGAATTTATACTAAGAAAAAAAACACAAATTCCTTTTTTTTATAGGCGGGCCGCGACTTGGCATTTCCTAGGTCGCGGCCCGTGTCATTTTTAAAGTGATTCACAGTCTGATTCAGGTCTTCAGCCGCCGTGATTCTCTAAACCCCAGTTGTGACCCGTGTCTTGATGCCCTCCTGGGTTCGCCTCTGTCTTCCACTAGCACCACGACTTATAAGAACAAGTCGCGGCTCTAATTCCCTTCAACAACCTTGAGCTTTTGCCGTGACTAGAGTCGCAACCCTTAAGCCCATGCCGCGACTCAAATACCATTATTTTCAAATTTAAGCCTTTCAACATCCTTCCTTCATCACAAACTTATTTTAACTCGTCCTTAGCACCATTTTGATTCAAGCCACCACTGAAAGCTCCTTTTTTCACCATTTCCTCTTCTTTTTACATTTTTCTAATGATTCAACGCACAAACCTACAGCAAATGCAAAAACAAGCGTAATCTTGCACAAAACAAACATACATATTCAAGATTACTACAAAAACACATCCTAAAACAATACTAAAATGGTGTTATCAAACTCCCCCAAACTTACTTTTTCTTTGCTCTCGAACAAAGGACTCAAAACAAGCCTAGACTCTAACAACAGAGACAACGTCCCCAACATGAGTTATACCAACAACAACACTTATGCCAACGTCCCCAACATGAGTTATACCAACAACAACACTTATGCCTCAAATTCATGAATGCTAATCATATATTTCTCAGAAAACTACTCAACAATTTATGCAATCCATAGTTTTTATCAAAACACTCCATCAACACACTTTAGTCTACTAACATTTTGGATTATTAATTCTTGATCATTAAATAAACGTATTTGAAATCAATTATGCTAACCAAATTCTTTCTGATCAATCCATTCAAACCAAATAATTCCATAAGCTCACTTACTTGCTATTCTTCACTAATATAAATCATGATATGCATAAGAATCAATAGGACTTGTATAAGCTTGTAATGATGGCTTAGGTAAAGGTAGATGAGAAAGTAATATTTCAGCTCACTCTACTATAAGCACATGACCAACAATCACTGACTTTACTCCCATAGTAAATATAATCCCATAATCCCCTTTCTTGATTTTATTTAGAGAGATATAAAATATATATTTTTTATTGAGATGATAACTACACTCCCACAAACTTGATGTCATATGCATGTTTATTAAGGATTTAAGTATTTTAATGAATAGTTTAATTAAAAGAAAGATCTAGAAGCTCTAGAACCTTCGAGCAGCTGTTAGGATTGTATTATGACTCAGTCAAAGCTATTTATTCAATTCAAAGTATGCTGAAAAATTAAAAATATGTGTTTGATATATCAACATACACTGATATATTGCAGCTATTTAGGCCGATATATCGTCTACGGAAGATACGGAAAACACGTCGACTTCGCACGAACGATCGAACGGGGCTCAAGAATATGGGGGAGGTGATATATCGGCTCCAACTCACGTTTTTTTTTTAAAGTTTGTGGTTTTAAATTTAAAAATAGCCTCAACCACTTAGACCTGCCTTTGAACGATTTTGACCAAGTTCTGGGCATCTATTGAACGAAAATTCAAATCTTTTTCATTTTATATTCATTTATTTATTCAAATTAAAGGGGGTTAGTTTCACTCCTTGAACTCTATAAATAGGACCTAGTACTCAGCCATTTTCTTCATTCTTCAAGCATTGTTCAGAGCCTCCAAGTTGCTAAGATTACTATAGAGAGAAACACTTGGGTTTTAGGTTAAAAGCTTTATCAATCTAAGCTTTTCTAAACACTTGGGAAGTAAGATAGAGTGTTATTTCGGTATCGAGGTGTAGATCGGATTCTAGTTCAACCAAGGTATTCTTGTCCTTAAGTTTGGTTTTCATTGTTCCTTAGTTTTCCTTGTTTTCTTTCAGTTCCTAACTCTTGTTTATGATTCTTGATTAGGTGTTTAAGTTTCTTGAAACTTAAGGTTCTTTTCGGTAAGTTTCTTCTTGATGGATTAGTTCTCTCCTTTTTCATCTCTTTCTTTAAAAACTCACCATTCTTACTGTTGGTTTTAGGAGTGTTCCAATCTCGTTCTTGTCTCCATATCTCGGTTTATGGTAAGGAAAATAGGTTAGAATATATGTGTTTATATGTTTATGTTATGATATGTTTTATATTTTATGCTATATATGTTTTGTATTCCTTGATCATATGACTTGCTTAGATAACAAGCCCCAAGAATTTATGTTTTAGTCGCTTGGGCATATGACTTGCTTAGATAGTAAGCCCCATGAAGTTTTATCATTTCGTGGGTTTAGAGTTATTATTTACCCTATGTCGATTAGTAGACAGAGGACCTAGATGGTTTTATCACATGCCACATTAATGAGTTAATGGCCATAAATATTGTAGTCCTATATGATATACATTTTTATAGTCTTATGTTTATGATTTATGATATATGTTGTTAGTAGATTTTCCTTGCTGGGCATTAGGCTCATTCCTTTATTTTTAGAATGATGCAAGAAAATGAATATGGAAGGCGGGAAGGATTCACAACAACTTGGCTCATGTGTTGAGGATGAATGGATTGAATGGACTGCGCGTCGATCGAGGATGACGTTATTTTTAAGTTTTATGAATTATGCTTCTTTTGTAATTCTGCACTTAGTTTTTAAACAGTTGATTTAAGTTATGTTTTATGTTTTTATGTATTAAACAATGGGTACCCATATCATATTTTATATTTCATATTTTACTATGTATTTTGCACAATATTTATTTCGGGGTTTTAAATAAAATTATGTTATTTCTTATGTATGTTTCCCAAAATAGTAGCTATGTCTAGTAGTTTTAATGGTCCAAGGTTTTTAGAAATAGTTGGGTCATTACAGTTGATATCAGAGAAACAATTCATATGCATGGAGTTCTTCTTGATACACATGCACAAGCTCTGAATCTAACCGCCAATGTAATTGTTTATGTTATAGTTATTATGTTTATGTTTATAGCTAACGTTTTAGCCCTTATGTTTTCAGTTAAGAATGGATGGAGCCTTGACCTATGAGGATATCCAAGCCATTAAGGCATTGAAAAGGATTAGAAAGCCAAGGAATACAATAGGAGTGTTAGAAAGAATCACTCAAAGATTAATCTTATTCCACAAGGAGATAGTTCATCTTCAGACTACTAAGCAAATTATGATGAGAGCTACAGAGAAATATGTCCTAGTAATTAACCTTTTTAAGGATTTTCTTCTCTAATTTCAAAAATTGGAAGAAATATAGGAGACTATAGATGAAGATGATTCACCCGTAGCCCTAAGATATTATTTTCTCATACTTAGGCTTACCAATAACTTTGAATTCGCTAATATAGAGTCTTTATGAATCTTCCCCGAGGTAATTTTAAGGCTCAAGATAATGATGATTATGAGGAGATAGATGATGATATGCTAGATGGAGGGTCAGATGTAGAAGATCCTGATTTTTTTTTAGATTCTCCATGCATAAGAAAGATCTAGATGCTCTAGAACCTTCCAGCAGCTGTTAGAATCGTATTATCACTTAGTCAAAGTTGTTTATTCAATTAAAAGTATGCTGAAAAAGTGCAAATATGTGTTTGATATATCAACGTATGTCAATATATAGCAGCTATAGGGGCCGATATATCGCCTACGGAAGATACGGAAAGCACATCGACTTCGTACGAACGATCAAACGGGGCTCGGGAATATGGGGGAGGTGATATATCGCCTACAGGGGTGATATATCAGCTCCAACTCACTTGTTTTGAAAGTTTGTGGTTTAAAATTTAAAAATAGCCTCAACCACTGAGACCTAGTTCTGGGCATCTGTTGAACGAAAATTGAAATCTTTTTGAACGATTTTGACCGAGTTCTGGGCATCTGCTGAACGAAAATTCAAATCTTTTTCATTTTATATTCATTTATTTATTCAAATTAAAGGGGGTTAGTTTCACTCCTTGATCTCTATAAATTGGACCTAGTACTCAGCCATTTTCTTCATTCTTCAAGCATTGTTCAGAGCCTCCAAGTTGCTAAGATTACTATAGAGAGAAACACTTGGGTTTTGGGTCAAAAGCTTTATCAATCTAAGCTTTTCTAAACACTTGGGAAGTAAGATAGAGTGTTATTTCGGTATCGAAGGTGTAGATCGGGTTATAGTTCAACCAAGGTATTCTTATCCTTAAGTTCAGTTTTCATAGTTCTTTAGTTTTCCGTGTTTTCTTGTAGATCCTAACTCTTGTTTTTGATTCTTGATTAGGTCTTTAAGTTTCTTGAAACTTAAGGTTCTTTTCGGTAAGTTTCTTCTTGATGTTTTAGTTCTCTCCTTTTTCATCTTTTTTCTTTAGAAACTCACCATTCTTACTGTTGGTTTTAGGAGTGTTCCAATCCTGTTCTTGTCTCCATATCCCGGTTTATGGTAAGGAAAATAGGTTAGAATATATGTGCTTATATGTTTATGTTATGATATGTTTTATGTTTTATGTTTTATGCTATATATGTGTAAATATGTTTTGTAGTCCTTGAGCATATGACTTGCTTAGATAGCAAGCCCAAAGAATTTATGTTTTAGTCGCGGGAATATGACTTTCTTAGATAGCAAGCCCCAAGAATTTTTATCATTTCGTGGGTTTAGAGTTATGATTTACCCTACCTCAATTCGTAGACAGAGGACCTAGATGGGTTATCATATACTACCATGTGATCTAACCTACCTCAGTTAGTAGACAGAGGACCTAGATGGTTTTATCACATGCCACGTTAATGAGTTAATGGCCACTAATATTGTAGTCCTATATGATATACTTTTTCATAGTCATATGTTTTATAGTCTTATGTTTATGATTTATGATATATTTTGTTAGTAGATTTTCCTTGCTGGGCAATAGGCTCATTCCTTTATTTTTAGAATGATGCAAGAAAATGAATATGGAAGGCGGGAAGGATTCGCGGCAGCTTGGCTTGTGTGTTAAGGATGAATGGATTGAATGGATTGTGCGTCAATCGATGATGACGTTAGTTTTAAGTATTTTGAATTATGTTTCTTTTGTATTTCCGCACTTAGTCTTTAAATAGTTTATTTAAGTTATGTTTGATGTATTTATGTATTAAACAATGGGTACCCATACCGTATTTTATATTTCATATTTTACTATGTATTTTGCACAATATTTATTTTGGAGTTTTAAATAAAGTTATGTTATCTCTTATGTATGTTTCCAAAAATAGTAGCTATGTCTAGTAGTTTTAATGGTCCAAGGTTTTTAGAAATAGTTGGCTCATTACAGGAGAAAGCTGCAGTATCCTCGTCGCAAATGGAGGAAATTCTTTATCGTTGCTGGGCCTTTAACCAGGATGGAAACTTCTCTTTTATGCTGCTTGAGCTATGGGATCTGTATCTTGCTAGGTTCATGGTTTGGTTCTTCCAGGAACCTTCAGAGACTAACAAAGCTTCCGGAGCCGCAGAGTGAAATGGAGAGGAGGTGACCTCAGTTGAGCGTGTTAATGGAGCCCAGTGACTTTATTATTCAACTTTTTTATTGTTATTATTTTTTTCAAATTTTTGTAACAGTCCCTTGGGACCAAAACAATTGCCTTTGCGCTTAGTTCGAGGTGTTTTCTCCTCGAGATGACAATATATTTTTTGAATGTACCCCTAACTTGTGATCTATTTGTCTTTCCCTTAGTTTATTATTTTCTCATGTTTATGAATCCTTAGACTCTTGTACATTCGAAATCATAGGGAATGATTTTTAGATCGAGATAGATTTTATCGATATCTTAGTTATATCCAAGATTTTTCTTGCTTATTTGCATCATACCTGTTAAGAATCATGCCTCAGACCCGGTCATACCCAGGGTTTTTAATAAACTTAATACCATTATACCTGTTAAGAATCAGGCCTCAAACCTGGTTATATCTAGGGTTTTTAATAAACTTAATAGCATTATAACTGTTAAGAATCGGGCCTCGAACCTGGTTATATCCAGCGTTTTTAGTAAACTTAATAGCATTATACCTGTTAAGAACCAAGCCTCGGACCTGGTTATATCCAGCATTTTTAATAAACTTAGTTTGCGTTAGGTTTATAGAAAATTCAAGCTTTAGAAAGCCCTTGAATAATCATGTAGAGTCCAAGAATTTTACTTAGCTAGTTAGATAGTAGTAGTAGTAGTAGTAATAGCTAGTAGTAGTTATAGTATGTTTATTACTGTAGATTTTGGTTCAAGCCGGGATTTAGTTGAACACTCATAGAAACACTTATTGATTTTATAAGTTTAACCTATAGTTTAAGAATATTAATTATAACATAAGGTTTGATTAATATAGCTGATCATGAAGATGATATTTATTATACTATAAGGTTTAGATAGAACTAATAAGATCATGACACTTGTCATGTGCGTGTCTATTGAGAAATTAAGTATTTTTAAGGAATAGTTTTATAAGAGAAATATTTGAAAACCCTAGAATCTGCTAGCAGCTTTAAAATTGTTATATGAATCAGTCAAAGTTGTTTACTCAATTCAAATTAGGCTGAAAAAGTGCAATTACGTGTATAATATTTCAGCGTATGCCGATATATCGCTGCTCTAGGGGCAATATATCGCCACACGGGGAATACGAAAACACGTAACTTCGCACGAACGCTTCCACATGCCTCGGGGATATAAGCCCAAGCGATATATCGCCTACAATGGGCGATATATCGGCTCTAGGGCAAGATTTTTAAATGGTTTTGAAATCGAGCTCAATTCAACCCTCAACCTCTTAGCAAGCCTCTGAATCTTTTGACCGAGTCTTAAGCCTCTGCTGAACAAATATTAAAAAAAAATTCAATTAAATATTCATTTTTTTATTCAAGCTAAAAGTAGATCTTTTCATCCTTCGAACACTGTAAATAGGACCTAGTACCCAGCCATTTCTTTCATTCTTCAAGCTGAGTTCAGAGCCTTCAAGCTGCTAGGTTTACTTTAGAGAGTTAAACACTTGGGTTGGGGTTATAAGCTTTATCATCTTAAGCGTATTAAACACTTGGGAAGTAAGGTTAATAGTGTATTTTTCGATAACAAGGTGTAGTTCGGTTCTAGTGCATTCAAAGGTATTCCTATTCCTAGTTAATTTATGTATGTTTCATTAGTTTCTTATAGGTTTCTCTACTTAAATCCTAACTCGATGTTTTCCATTCTTGGTTAGGTATTTAAGTTCTTTGAACTTAAAATTTCTTGTCGGTAAGTTTCTTCTCGATGGTTTAGTTCATTCTTTTCATCTCTTTTCTTTAGAATACTCACCTTTCTATTGTTGGTTTTAAGAGTGTTCCAAAATCCCGTCCTTGTTCTCACATCCCGGTATTGGTAAGGAAAATAGGATAGATTCTATATGTTTATATGTTATGTTTATGTATAATATGTTATGATAATTTAATGTTATGTTATGTTGTTTTTATCTAGGGCTCATTGTTGCTTAGTGAGCAAGCCCTAGTGTTTATCATTTTCATGTTTAAAGTTATGATTTACCCTACCTCAGATATTAGACAGAGGACTTAGATGGGTTATCTTATACTATCATGTGATCTAACCTACCTCAAATATTAGACAAGGGACGTAGATGGTTTATCACATGTCATAATGGCCATTAATATCGTAGTCCTATATGGTATACGTCTTTATAGTCATATGTTTATAGTTTATGTTTATGTTTATTCTTTTAGTAGATTTTCCATGCTGGGCATTAGGCTCATTCCTGTATTTTTATATGTGCAGGAAAATAGTTATGGCGCCGGAAAGATTCTTGGCAGCTTGGGATTGTGTATTGAGGAATAATGGATTCGGTGGACTGCGTGAATGATTTGAGGACGAAGTTATTTTCAGTTTTTTTATTATGTTTCTATGTATTTTCCACACTTTGTTTTGTAACAAATTTATTTAAGATTTAAGTTATATTTTATTTTCAAACAATGGGATCCCATACCTTGCATTTATATATATTTCAACTTTTACTTTATAGTTTTTAATAAAGTTATGAATGTTTCATATGTATGTTTTCTTAAGAATAGTGTCTATGTATAGTAGTTTTAATGGTCCAAAGTCTTAGAATTAGTTGGGTCATTACAATTGGTATCAAAGCAATGGTTCATTCACATGAAGTTCTCCCTGATACACACGCTCAAGCTCCGAATCTAACTGCCAAGTATGTGTTTTAAGTTATAGTTATTACATTTATATGTATAGCTAACGATTTTAGCCTTTATGTTTTCAGTTAAGAATGAATGGGGCATTAACTTATGAGGATATCCGAGCCATTAAGGCCTTAAAAAGAATTAGAGAACCAAGAAACACCATATGAGTGCTTGAAAGAATCACTTGAAGACTACTTTTGTTCCACAAGGAGATAGGTCACCTCCAAGAATCTAAGCAGATCATGATGAGATCAACGGAGCAATACGTTTTAGTAATTAGTCTTTTTAGAAATTATCCCACTATGATTGCATCCTTAGAAGAAATTTGGGAGACGATAGATGATGAAGATGAATTGCCGGTAGCTATGAGATATTATTTTCTCATACTTAGGTTCACTTCAAAAATGGAATTTCAATTTAAAAAAAGAGCAAAAACATAGAATTTTTACGAATCTTCCTCGAGGGCATTTTGAGGCACAAGATAATGATGATTATGAAGAAATAGGAGACGATATGTTAGATGAAGGATCAGATGTAGAAGATCCTGATTTTTAGAATAGATGAGTTTCTTATTTATTTTTATTTGTTTGCATTTATGATTGTAAATAGTGAAAAACCTTTTTCCAAATTAATATCATTGTTATTTTGTTAACATGTATGAGTTTGATTTTCTTTTGCAGTCATAATAAATAATAAATTTAATAAATAATGACTAAGTTCACTGAGGGTGGATACAAATCAATGAACCAAGTTCTCTATATTGAGAGTTAGGGGGCCATAGTAGTGGGAACGATTTTACTGATCCCAGCCCTCCCTCAATATGGTTAACTTTGGAAGAACGATGAGTTTCGATCCTGAGAATTAAGTCATATAGGATGATTAGAAACAGACTTAGAAAATAATAAAGATTGCTTATTTTTCTAAGAGTAGAAACACACTCTAATAATAAAGAAGGCTTATATAATTTTCATAAGAAAATCATAATTAATAGGTCCAAGCTATGTTTGTTTAGATTAAGTTTTTTCCTTAGAGCCTATTAGGGTAAAGTTCTAACATGTTTTTCTCAACAGTTAGAACTCTGCGAAGATGTCGCTCCGAAGGTCTGCTAGCACCAATGGAAATGCCTCCAATGCTACTCCTATAAACAATGAAGCCCCTCATGTTCACAGAAGGGAAGTGCATGCTACTAACCACAATGCGTCGCCACCGTCGGTTGACAACACTTCAGAAATAGCCTAACTACGACAACAAGTTGAAGAATTACTACAACAACAACGACAACAGGCTCAGCCTCAGACTCAGCCTCCTCCTCTGCCACAGCCTCAGCAAATGGCCCCAACACCCCATCAAGTTGGTCCATATAGGGGATGGCCAGTGGCGAACTATGCGCCATACCTAGCTCAGCACATGGAGCCAGTTTATGCGCGGTTTCATAAGCAACATGCTCCAAACTTTGAAGGAACTACAGACCCCTTCGAGGCGGAAGAATGGCTCAGAAGTGTGGAGCCAACCCTGACGCACATGAATCTCGACAACGCAGACTGTATATCCTGCGTTTCATCTCTGCTCAAGAAAGATGCGAGAATATGGTGGGACCTAGTTCAGTAGACTCATGATGTTGCCACCATGACTTGGACCAGATTTGTGGAGCTGTTCCACAAAAAGTACTACAATTCGGCAGTCATCGCTGGCCTGAAGCATGGAAGTTTATCATTGGAAGAATATGGTCGGCAGTTTGATCGATTAGCTATGTTTACACTAGATATGGTTCCAAATGACTTTCTAAGGGTGACCAAGTTTGTAAGAGGATTTCAATCGAAGATTGAGTTAGGGGTTAAGCTAGCAAACCCGGGAAATACTACCTATGCCGATGTTCTGGAAACGGCAATAGAAGTAGAAAGCTTGCAGGCTAATGTTAGTAAAGAGGAGGCTAGTAAGCCTGAGCCTAAACAGCAGAGTCAACCTCAGACTAGTCGAAACATCATCCACCACAACAATAGCAATCAGTCCAACAACAACAATAACAATCAGAAAAGAAGGCATCCTGACAATAAGAAGTCCGATATCGATAAAAGGGCACGGACGAATAATGGAGGTAATAGGTCGGGTTATGTAGAATACCCGCAATGTGCTAAGTGCCAGAAGAAACATCCTGGTGAATGTCGGGCAAACACCAAGGGATGTTACAACTATGGTGTAACACCCTGGATAGCCAAGACCGCTACACTATGTACTTATAAAGGTGCAAGACTTGCTAATCAAGTCATTAATTTAAAAACGTGTCGCTAAACGAGTATAAGCTAAGGTTAAAAAGGTTTTGTTCTCAAAAGTTTCTTTTTATATAATTAAGCTGTTATATACATGGGATCCCAAAAGAAACAGGGTTAAGAAGTTGGATTACAGACTCCCAAAATAACACAAACATCTACTAGCCATACTAAGGCAAAATGGACCATCTCTGGGTCACGCGTCCCTGCCTAATTCTCAACCGTGGCGGCTCAGCAGCTGGTCATGTACATTCCGCCTGTAGAGCTCTCTAATCAAGGCTGTTCGAGTCTACCCTTGCCTTTACCTACACCACGTAGCACCCATGAGCCAAGGCCCAGCAAGAAAAAAAAATGTGCAGCACAAGCAGTTATAATAGATAACAAACTCACTAAGCATGAACTCTCACGATATAATCCACATTAACCAATCATCATAAATTCAGAATCATGGATGCAATCAAACACTTATAACATTTATATCACATAATAATCAGGGCTGACAACTTAGGCCACACCCTCTGTTTAACCCACTGACTCCGGCCCGCTTAAACCGAGCTCAGTGCATATTAAGCTGTCCTTGGCTACCAGTGGCCAAGCCGCGCCCTATGCGCTAGTGTAACCCTTGGCACCCTTAGGCTGTTGGTTCACTAATTAGCTTTCATGGCATAATACCAACTTTCCAAGCATACACAATAGGGAACCCTTAGTCTCATCACATATATTCAACCAGGTGCAATTTTCTTACCTTTAATCTTTACGGTTCTCGGATTACTAGCGATGCTCCTCAAGCACGATCCGTTCCCGAGCCTAAGCTTTTATCACCTAGTCACAACCAAGATATAGGGTTCCATTAATATTCAAATTAGGGTTTCTGGTTACAAAACTAACTTTCGGGAATCCGAATTCCACCAAGCACAGTGGTGAAATTGATCCCGAGCATTCCACACCACATTCCCATGCCTAAAATCCCCAAAAGTTCAAGTGCACAACTAAGGGCTACGGTCCTTGAAGCTTAGCCGCGGCCCTAGCCTCAAAATAGAACCAAGGACCACCCTGGGCAAAGACACGCTCCGCGGCCCTTCCAATGGGCGCCGCGACGCTCACCCCTGGCCGAGCCTCCTTGGCTCATCTTCGACCTAGGGCCGCAGCGCTCTAGAACAGAGTCGCGGCCCTTTACTTAGACCCCAGAAAACCCACCATTTCCAACATCTAAACCTCATCCAAAGCCATCCCAAAGCTTCCCATTTCAACACCCAACAATCCCAACACTTTCAGAGCAAGTTAAACCACACAGTTCCAACAGAAAATTCAACCTAAACCTCATAGAAATCCCACTCTTAATCCCTGAAACTTTAAGAACATAAATACTCAAACTAACCAGTCAAAAACCCAAACTCCAACCACTAATTCATAAATTAAATCTTACCTTGTTAATGGAATCCTTCCTCTAATCAAGACCCAGCTTATTCCCAATGTTTTTCCAACTCAAATTCCACCCTAAATATCAATAAAACTATAACCTCAATACCCAGCTGAAAACTCAAGGTTGAACTTCAAAAAACACATGGTTTAATCCTTACCTTAACTTTGATTTGATTCCCTTGAGTAATTCTTGAACTATGCCTCAGAAATCCAACTCAATTTCCCAACAATTCCCAGCTCAAAAGTCCCAGAATTTCTCTGCTTCTCCTTTGAGTTTTCACTTAGTTTCCCTTGTGTTTTCCTAGAGAGAGAGGAAAGAAAAACTGAGAAAAATGTTTAGGTTGGCTTATTCTTTCTACGGGTTTCCTCAAACTTGTCTTATCCGTTAAGTTAATCCCAAGGCTCGGGGTGCCGGAACTGTCCCCGAGGGAAAAACGGTAAAATCCCCCAATATTCCCGCCTAGACTTCCTAACCTCAAATATATCTCCATATATTAATTTTCATAACCCGATAGTCTAAATAACTACTCGATACCCAAAATACCCCTGACTTATCCAAAGTCAGTTGTTAAGCCCTGTTGTGACTTTTCCCCGCTAACTAGCCTTAGGATCGCCTTGAGTCGTGCTCTTCAAACCTACCCACATAATAATGTGGTTCTCACATATATCACATATGTATATCATATTATCATCAATTATCATACAAACATTATTAATCATATAATTATGCATTTAAATCTATAAAGTCATTCAAATCACATTAAACCCAATAATGCCCTCCTGGCATGCTAATCAAGGCATTTAAGCCTCATTAGCGAATTTGGGGTCGTTATATGTGGTCAAGAAGGACATCGGAAGAAAGACTGTCCCCAGCTCAAGCCAGAGGGGAAAAAGGAAGACAAGATGGTTCCTGCCAGAGTATTTTCCTTAACCCAAGGATAAGCTGATGCTAGCAATAAAGTGGTCACAGTTCAGTTTTCTATCCTCAATAACATATGTTCTGTATTATCTTATTCGGGAGCCACTCATTCGTATATCTCATTAGGAATGATACAAAAAGTAGACAAACCTTGTGAAAGATTTAGAACTAGGTTTCTAACAGAGTTGCCTCCGGGCAAAGTAGTTCTATCATCATGGATAGTACAAGGCGTACCGATCAAGATTAAGGACGTAGAACTAGACGAAGACCTGATAGAACAGGAGATCAAAGACTTCGACGTGATACTAGGTATGGACTGGTTAGCAAGGCATGGTGAAACCATCAACTACAAATGCAAGAAAGTGACGTTCGAGACTCCTGATGGCCAGAGACTGTCTATTACTTGACCCGTTTTCCCAATTCTGCCGCAGTCATCGAGCTGCCCAGCCACCCCAACGACTTCAAGGACCAATTCTTTATGTCGACGGGGTTTCGCAACTACGAACACCACCACTTCAACCGTCCTCGTAAGTTCTTTCTATCCTTAGCTCGCAAAATCATCGCTGACTTATTTCTTTCCATGCATATTGACTTGAATACCATCATGCAACTATTTTTGCGAGGACGGCAAAATCGGTGACGCTCGGGGGTCAATATGAAACTTTGGCGGGGCTCCCTCCAAGCGAAAAAGACTATCGCCAGCTCGTGTCTGATGAGACGATGCTGGCGTGTAAGTTAATTTCTCCGGGCTAGACCCTGGCCTTGAGGAGGCCGCGAACTGTCCCAGCAGCTCACGAAATGGTGCCCATCCCCGAGGGGGGTGCTGCGGATGACGACGAGCAGGACGAGGAAGATGAGGTGCCGCTCGTGCATCGGAAGCGGGCTTTTGTGATCGCCCAGGGGGCCGACACGGAGCGAATCTAGTCTGGGGCAGCAGCCGGCCCCTCTGGCCAAGGTAACCCATACTTGTTTAAGGACTTAGACAGGGTTGCCGCAGACCTACGGCTTGCTAGGTTTGACCCCAGCCAACTCGTACATCGTCATCAAACTGACCCAGATCGTAACACGACTCTACTCCAGTGCGTCGATCAACTAGTGTTGCGCCATGACATGGGCCGCCCTAGGGGCACTATAGTAGTAGATAATACCCTGGCTTTTAGGTCAGCCTTTTTTGAGGAGTATGGGACCAACCTTACGTCGTGGCCCTCCCTTTTGGAGGGTGTAGCAGCTCCGGGGCTTAGGCAGTATGTAGAGGAGTCCAGTCCTGAGGCGGATCCGGACCTAGAGCCCCCTCTCATTCGTGAAGTTATAATCTTAGACTCCCCCGTAGAAGCTCCGCGGCCGAAGATCGTGGCAATAGATTCCTCCTCTAGCTCGGAGGGTAATACCTTTTCAATACATTCTTTAGATTTTTTTTTATCAAGTATTTTTACATGCCTACTAATGCTTCCTTGTCTTTGTTTCAGGTGAGGAGATGTCACAGCCTGAGGACAATGTCCTGCAATCCATTTTCCAAGGGGGGGAATCCTCCCTCCGGGTCGTCTGGACCATTGGTAAAGAAACCCCGACTGACCAAGAAAACTCCCCCTCCCGGGACCACCTCCAAGTCTCCCGCCAAGGGGAAGGGCCAAGATCCTCCCGCCGCAGAGAAGATGCCCCCACCTCCCCTGCGACCTCCGGTATCTAACCGGGAATTGGAGGTACCAACTGGGACCTTTCCAGCTCCGACTCCCACTGTGCGCATCCCGGTCAACACTCAGGCCCTGGAGAAAATCCCCGAGGCCTTTCGAGGGACGGTTTACGAAACTGCGACCTATATGGTGGATCATTGCTACAATGCCACCCCAAGGGACTTGTGGGAGATTGAGACGAGGAGCCCCGAGAACGTTATGGAGTCTTCACTGGGGATGACCCTCACGGTAAGTTTGCTTAATCAATGGTTCTCTTTGCTTTTTCTAAAGCACATGCCTTATCATCTTTTGACCTTGTAGGCGACTTTGGCTCTACACCGAAGCATAGGTCGGTCTAGGGCCAGGTTTGACGAGGTCAAGGGCGAGTTCCAGACTGCTCAGGCCACTCTCGCGTTTGCTAAACAATAAGAGCGAGATGCCAAGGCTGCCCTGACGGCTACCAGGGAAAGTGAGAAGGTCACGCAGGCCGCCTTAGTCGCAGCGCAGGCTGAGCTGGAGGCAAACCAAGCTAAGCTAATGGAGGCTGAGGCTACACAGGTCGCCTTGGACACTGTGAAGGTCAAGCTTGAGGAGGCCAAGGCCGCCCTTGTGGCAGAGAGGGCATCTTCCAGCTCGTCCATGGAGGCCATGCTTTATCATTACTGGGCCTTCAACCAGGATGGTGATTTTTCCTTCCTGGCACCGGAGGTATGGGAGCCCTTCCTAGAGAAGTTTAAGGCCCGACTTCAATAGGATGTGCCCTCTGAGACTGGGGAGACTTCCGATGCAGCCGAGCAGGATGCCGAAGGGGTGACTTCGTCGGAGCGGCCTGAAGGGGCCTAGGACTTTTGATCCTTTTCTCTTTTTTATTTTTTATTTGTAATCTTCTACCTTGAGGTTTTTTCTCCTCGAGACAATTGGTTTCCCCATATTTCACTTTAATCTATTTTTTTAACTTTATTGTTACTCATTTTCAACGCATTTGGTAAGAACTTAGTTTCTGTTAGTGTTTTTATTGATATCTTGTGCTTTTTTAGAAAAATATCGGTCAAACAATTTAAACTAACTTCTAAGTTCTAGGGCCTGGTTGTATCCAGGACATTAACTTTAAAAACTTAGTTCGCATTAATCCTTTATTGCTATCTCGTGCTTTTTAAGAAAAACATCGATTAATCCATTTGAATCAACTTCTATGTTTTAGGACCTGGTCGTATCCAGGACATTAATTTTAAAAACTTAGTTCACGTTAATCCTTTATTGATATCTCGTGCTTTTTTTTAAAAAAAACATCAATTAATCAATTTGAATCAACTTCTAAGTTTTAGGACCTGGTCCTATCCAGAACATTAATTTTAAAAACTTAGTTCGTGCTAATCCTTTATTGATATCTCGTGCTTTTTAAGAAAAACATCGATTAATCAATTTGAATCAACTTCTAAGTTTTAGGACCTGTTCGTATCTAGGACATTAATTTTAAAAACTTAGTTTGTGTTAATCCTTTATTGATATCTCGTGCTTTTTAAGAAAAACATCGATTAGTCAATTTGAATCAACTTCTAAGTTTAGGACCTGGTTGTATCCAGGATATATGCCCCACAAGTAATCAGAAAAGGACCTTTCGTGGTTACTTGAAACTTACCCCCCTTTTTCCTCTATGCTTGGTCTTTCCAAGAACTCTACCGGCACCAGCCCCAAAGTCTCTGCCTCCCCAAAGGTGGCAAGCTTTGCCAGGGCGTCAGCGTTGGCATTCTGCTCCCAAGGTATCTGCTTGATTAAGCCGTGCTCAAGTGCGAATAGCTCTTTTTTTACCTTGGCCAGGTAAGCGGCCATCTTGGTTCCTCGTGCTTGGTATTCTCCTGACACTTGGTTTACCACGAGCTGCGAATCGTTGTAACACTAGACGAAGCTAGCCCTCAGCTCCTGGGCCACCCTTAGCCCAGCCAATAAAGCCTCATATTCAGCCTCGCTGTTGGACGCTTTGAATCCGAATCGTAACGCCGAGTGGAATCGATGTCCCTCTAGGGATATCAATATGATCCCAGTCCCGGAGTCGTTCTCGTTAGACGAGCCATCTACGAAGACTTTCCATGAGGCTTGAGCTGATTCTTCCACCGGGTCTTCTCGGAATCTTGTGCATTCTGCCACAAAATTATCCAGGGCTTGTCTTTTTATAGCATTTCGCGGCACGTACAGTATCTCAAATTGGCTGAGCTCGATAGCCCACTTCAACAGACGTCCTGATGCTTCAGGTTTCTGCAAAACCTGCCTTAAAGGCTGATCGGTTATGACGTGTATTGAGTGGGACTAGAAATACGGTATGAGCTTTCGGGAGGCCGTAATAAGGCAGAAGGCCATCTTTTCCATCAACGGATAACGGGATTCAGCTCCGAGAAGCCTCTTACTGATGTAATAGACTGGCTTTTGAGACCGGTCTTCTTCCCGGACCAGTATGGCGCTAGCTGCATTTTTCGTGACAGCTAGGTAAAGGAAAAGAGGTTCTCCTGCTGTTGGTTTGGATAATACGGGCGGCTCGGCTAAATGTGCTTTCTGGTCATGGAAGGCATGTTCGCATTCTTCGGTCCACTAGAATTTTTTATTTCCCCGGAGCAGGTTGTAGAATGGCAAACACTTGTCGGTAGATTTGGAAATAAACCGATTAAGGGCTGCCACCCTTCCTGTCATACTTTGAACGTCTTTTCGCGACCGGGGTGAGGGCATCTCGAGTAGCGACCTGATCTTATCGGGGTTCGCCTCTATTCCTCTGGTATTGACAATGAAACCCAGGAATTTTCCTGACGCAACCCCGAAAGTACACTTTTGGGGGTTTAGCCTCATGCCGTACTCTCTCAAAATCTTAAAGCATTCCTCCAGATCAGAGACATGGTTATCGGCAGTTTTTGACTTGACCAACATGTCGTCAACATACACTTCCATATTTTTCCCTATCTGATTGGTAAACATCCTATTTACCAACCTCTGGTACGTAGTTCCTGCGTTTTTCAGCCCGAAAGGCATGACCTTGTAACAATAAAAGTTAGTTGGGGTCATGAAGCTAGTGTGTTCCTGGTCTGCCGGATTCATGGCAATCTGGTTATAGCCTGAGTACGCATCCATAAAAGACATGAGTTCATGCCCCGCCGTGGCATCCACCAATTGGTCAATCCTTGGCAAAGGAAAGCAATCTTTGGGGTAGGCTTTGTTTAGATTGGAAAAGTCGATGCAGGTCCGCCATTTCTCGTTGGGCTTCAGGAACAACACAGGATTGGCGACCCAGATCGGGAACTTTGCCTCGTGGATAAAGCCACACTTTAAGAGCCGGGCTACTTCCTCCTTTAGGGCCTCAGCTCGGGTCGTTCCTAGGCGCCTTTATTTCTGGGACTTTGCAGGCACGTTTTTATCCAAGTGAAGGGTGTGCATGATGACGCTCGGGCTGATCCCTACCATGTCTCCATGAGACCAAGCGAACACATCTAGATTTCTTGTAGAAACCTAATCAGCTCCGCCTTCCTTTCACTACATAGGTTTTTCTCGAGCTTTACCACCTTCGAGGGGTCTTGTGGGTCGATATTCACCTCCTCGAGCTCTTCGATTGCCTGGAGCTCGGATCTATCCTCGCCTATTCTGGGTTCGATATCATTATTTAAGATGATACTCTCCCCTCTAGCATTCTGAGGTTTTTCTATCTCAGGAATAGGTACAATTTCCTGAGATTCCTCACTCCCGCCCTGGATGGTCATCGTCTGCTACCCGGGTCTTGACATTCCCTTCATAGAAATGCTATAGCATTCCCTGGCAGCGAGCTGATCGCCTCGAACCGTGCATATCCCCGTGGAAGAGGGGAATTTTAGTGTGAGGTGGCGGATGGAGGTTATGGCTTCAAATGCTATCAATGTAGGTCAGCCCAGAATAGCATTGTATGCGGTGGGACAATCGATGACCACAAACTTGAGGAGTTTTGAGACAGTCCGGGGTTCCTCTCCCAAGGTAATCACCAGCTTGATTGTTCCTATTGCTGCCGAACCTTCTCCAGAAAATCCATATAGCATCATGGAGGTGGCTTTCAACTGGGTGACAGATAAACCCATCTTTTCCAGCGTAGACCGGAACAGCAGGTTCACCGAACTCCCATTATCGACCAGTATCCTCCTAACTCTCCAGTTGGCGAGCTAGGCGGCTATGACCAGAGGGTCGTTATGGTGGAACTGGACGTGACTATCATCTTCCTCGGTGAATATGTGTAACGCCCCAACTCCAGGGACCGTTATGGTGTGACTTGTAAACAGTGCTAAACTCGCTAATCGAGTCATTTGGCCAAAATCGTGTAACTAAGTATGATTAGCGGTTTAGGGATTAAAAACTTTGGATAAGATGTAACGTTTCATTAGAACGTTTAATATATATGTTGGGATCCCAAAATTATAATTTTAGAGTCTATTACAAGAAAATATTTACAACAGGTCGTTCTATGCGGCAAAACAGGGTTTAACCCAGTTCATTCTCAACCTCGGCCATGGTGGACAAGCAGCTGCATATGTACACCTCATCACCTAAGCTCTCCAACTCAAGGATGGTCCAGCTTTCTTTTGCCGTTACCTGCACCACATAGCACCCGTGAGCCGAAGCCCAGCAAGAAAACTTAATATGCTCATGAACAGTTATAACATGTCATCGGATCATAAGGCACACGCCCTACTCCAACAAGCAACATATCCACATAATGTTGAGTATAACACATCAACCAATGATCATAATAATCATCCAGGACTCTTAGCCCCAATAAATAGAGATGCGATGTTAAGTATAAGACATCAACCAATGATCATAAATAATCATCCAGGACTTTCAGTCCAAACAAATAGGTGACAATCGTAAAAGTCACAAAAGTGGGTACAGCCCCCCCTATAGCCATGTGACGATAGGGTCACTCGGGCTTAATTGATAAGTGAACCTTTCATAAGTTTGAACAGGATAGGTGTATGGTGAATAGTCACCAACATAACCTTTCCCCATGACCATAGAGTCATAACCTTGGAACAACATTCCCTAGCCATGTGACAAACAGTCACCGGGCCATATGCCCTAGCTCTGAATAACTAGTCTCAAACTAGCCAAGCGCTTATAAGTTCATCGACCTTAGGGTCGGTCCAGCGTTAATACCCCATATGAGTCATTCATTGTTGATATCGATTAGATCTAATCTTCATTTGGCTCGGCGTTCATGACGCTGTGCCATTTCTGACTCTTAGGTCAATAAAACACGATCAGTGTTCAACCCATTGTGAACTTGACTAGTAAATCATAGCTTCACAGATGGATCTAACACCATTGTCGATTCTGAATAATAAGTCAGTGCCATGCACAGGTAAGCCATGCCACCAAACATATACCACATATCCAATATTCATATACAAGGTATTCAGCATGCTTACTTAACATGTACTAGTACAATTAGGACTATGCACGAACACAGAGTCTCAAGCTCTGAACAATATCATACTCAATATGTAAAGCATGTCCTATTCACATGTTTCTTATGCATCATATGCATCATATTCAACAATCCAACATGCCCCAATATAGCCATGCATGTCACGTATACACAAGGTGCAGTTTTCTTACCTCAGATTCGAGCTAGAACCAATATAAGATCGACCCTTGAGAACGATCAACCTTTAAGCCCTTAGCGGTCACCTAATCATAACCAAATATGGGACACCATCAATAAAATGATCAACATAGGTTACCAAACCAAAATCTAGCCTCCGGAACATAACCCAAACTAATCCAAGTAGTAGGAACACTCCCGAGGCCTATAGCTAAGTTCCCGAGGTCAAAACGAGCAAACGGGGTGAAAACAGGGCAAGAGCTGCAGCCCTGACACCTTGGGCTGCGGCCCCCAGAATTTCCTAAAGCAAGGGCTGCGGAGCCCTTCATCAAGGGTCGCGGCGCCCAGCAGGTTCACTTCCTCCACCTGCTTCTTCATGCAAGGGCCGCGGCACCCCAAGAACAGGGCCGCGGCCCCCAACCCTGGGCCATTCCCAAACTCGATTTTAACACTCCAAAGCCTCCAAAATCATACCTAAACATTCCCCAATAATCAAATCAAAGTTCCCAAGCTTCCCAATACTCCAAAACCGTCAAAACCCAAGGTTCAAACCAATCAAAAACTCAACAATTCACAAAGTCCAATTCTAAGCTTAAAAACTTTAGAAACTCAAAACTTCAAACTTACATTACCTTTGATTGGGTTGTTTTTCATCAAATCCTTTGGTTAAGAAGCTTCTAATCTTTCCAAGGATCACTATGCCTCGACCCTTGCTTGATTCCGACTCCTAGAACTCGAAATTCCTTTAAGAAAGCTTCGAACGGTAAAATAGGCTATCGGGAAGGGAGAAAGAGATTTTCTAACGTACGTTCGTATCTGACGAGCTACTTCAAGCTTAAGTAACCTCAAATAAATCTTAAGGCTTGGGGTCCCGAAAACACCCCCGGGGACATTATAGTCAAAACTTCCAAAATTCCATCCTGATCTCAAATACTCCCAATTTATCATCAAATAAACATTTCTATTACCCAAAACTTGACCCCGTTATGACAAAACCGCTAACTCATAATCTAGGATCATCTCATGCCGAATAGCTCGAATATATCTCCATAATAATAAAATTTCATTCACAAATTACAACATGCACCCAATTTACAAATATGCCCTCAACAGACCAAATTACCAAAATGCCCTTATCATTATGAATACACCCATATGCATGCATTTATCATCATATAATAATATAATTCACATTAACATGAATATGATCATTAAATAGCATCATAATTCAATTATGGCCCTCCCGGCCTCCTAATCAAGGTCCTAACCCTTATTAGGAAATTCGGGGCATTACAATATGATTGGTTGCCTCTCCAGTCGTTGTTGTTTGGGCAAATGCTACTCTGAAACGAACTCCACTCTGTTATGAGCCTTCAACTCATTGACATATCTCTTCTGGGCGCCCCTGCTCGTGCTGGCCAAATGGGGGCCTCCGGAGATCGTGGATATCTCTCCTCCTATCACAGGAGGAGGGGTGTCCTGATTTATCCGGGGCCCGGGCTGACTTACCAGAGCTTCTGGAGCAGGTTAACCGGTGGGAACTCTATTCCGCGCATATTGAGGCAAGGGTCCGGCTCTGATGAGAGTCTCGATCTCGTCCTTCAAATGCCTACAATCGTCAGTGTTTTGGCCAATGTCGTTGTGAAATCGACAAAACTTGGAGGGGTCCCGCTTGGCCTTCTGGTGCTTCAAAGGCTCCAACTTCTTCCAGGGAAGGCGGGCAGAGTTTGCTAGAAAAATGTTCTCCCTAGTGTTTGTGAGCTCGGTGTAAGTCGCGTATAATGGCTTAAATTTTTCCACGGGCTTGTTCTTCTTTGGGCCGTGCTAGCTGCCTTTGCTGCTCCCTTTTCTCTTGCCTCCACCCAATTGGTTATTCTGTGTAACGGTTTGAGTCTTTTTCACGACATCCGTTCCCATTCCAGCGGGTTGATCAGGGGCTTGGCTGGTTTCCGCGACCGATGCTCGCGCCTCCTCCAGGTTTATCCATCCCTGGGCCTTATTTAGGAATTCGTCCACGGTGCTGACACCTTTTCTCTGTATCTCTTTCTAGAGTCCGCCTCAAACAAGGATCCCAGTCCTCAAGGCCATAAGCTTGGAACTATCATCTGCGTCCCTGGCTCGAGTCGCAACATTTGCGAACCTGCTCATGTAAGCTTTCAAAGGTTCCTTGGGTTGCTGCTTTACGTTTGCCAGGGTGTCGGCTTTGACGCGGGCAACCTGAGAAGCTCGGAATGCCCTCTTGAAGTCGGCAGAAAAGGTTTTCCACAAACTGATGGATTGCTTTTTATTCTACTTGAACCATTGCCTAGTCGGCCCAGTCAAGGTGGAAGGAAATATCAAACACCTTAGCTCGGGATCAATGTTGTGGGCCATCAACAGGGTGTTGAACATACCCAAATGATCTGACGGGTCTCCGTCTCCATCTAACTTGGACAAGTGGGGCATACAGAAACTAGGTGGATACGTCGTGGCTGTTATGCTAGGGGCGAAGAGGTCGAGTTCGTCCCCCGAGTCGTACTCATCTTTTTCCTTTTCCGATAAGAGCTTCTTCATCAGCTCCTCCATCTGAGCTAGACGCTCTAGGGTTTGGTCCTTACTTCCTTGGTTGTTCTGGGGCTGTTCAACAGCTCCAGTTCCATTGTAAGCATTATGCGGGTTATTGTCCCTCCAACCTTAAGCTAGGTTAGGCGGGACATTCCCACTGTCACGTACTTCCGACAGACCCTCCCCTTAGTGAGCACGACTACCATTTCTAGCTGGATCTCCTCTTTGAGAGTTGAGGCGATCTCAAAGGTCGGCCCTCGAGGTGGCCCGAGGGCTTTGAGTCGAACTCAAACGATGGCGCAGGTCTTCGCTGGACATGCCAATTCGATGACTCCCGGTCCAGTAACTCCCGTTTGAAAAACTCGGAGCCCGCCGCTAAGGGTGAGGATCCGGGATTTCCCCGTGCGCTCGGTTGCGACAGGAAGAACCAGCAGAAAGAGGATTTCTCCTGCTGCTCCGATGAGCCGGAATGTCTCGGACTAGACGGGGAGGAGATGGGTATCTTATTGGTCACGGGGGATGCCTAACTGGTGACGTGATCCTAGTCCCGTCTGGGCGGATTAAGCTAGGTCGCGACCGCTCCACTCTACCATTCCCCGCGTCCTGCGCTCGGCGGTCTGACCGTGATGCAAGACGGCTGGCCGGGGCAGGCTGTCGTCGCGAGCCCTCCCCGGATCTCCTCTGCGAGCTGCCTCGGGCCCTTCTGGGTGCGCTCGAGGGTGGAATTGAACTAGGAGTTGATGTCCGGACCGATTGGCTGAATTGCTGATCGGCCCTAGGAAGTTCCTCAAACACAATTTCCTGGTGGTGCTGTGACGTGGGAGTAGAATTCGGAGTCGAGGTTCTGACAGACCGGTTGGGCCTGGACCGGTTATCCCGGCGGGACTTATGAGTCCCACTATGCCTCTTTCCGACGTTAGCGTCAGTTGTAAGAGGGGGTAACCGGGCCAAGACCTTTTCGATTTGCTTGTTTGCTTTTGACAGCCGACTTCTCAACAGTGCGTTTTCCATCTCTATCGCCGTGTCGAAATTCGGGTTCGGATTTGGCGGCTGGGGAGCCGAACTTCCGGTGTCGCCTTGGCCCATTGGTTGCTTTCCTGGTTGCTGCTGAATCTCGGGGTTTTGTTCATCGGATATGGCGGCATGGTGGGCCTCTGTCCATCACGTTGATCCGCTTCATTACCATGCCTCGAACGAGTAACCACCATGGCCAGGTTTCTGCAACAGCACCAATCTAAATCCTCTCAATGAAAGCACCAAACTGTTGACGCAGTTCTTCGCCAACAGATAATTATACGAATAAACGGGATGGATTAGTGCTAAATAGTGAACCGTAATATGTAAATATTTTTATTCCAAACTGGCAAAATATATATTGTGGGAAGGTTATCACTCATTTCCTTTTAGGTGGTTCGAATGTTAAAATCCTTCTAGTCGACCAGTCAATATTATTGATATCTCTCGAGTATTCCTTACAGAGTGTTTCTTTACAATCAAAATGCCAACCTCTTGCAACGCCCAGGGTCTCCATATTTATAGGGAGAGGATATATGGGTGTTGGTAAAGGGGGTCATCCCGTGACCTTCTTACCCATCTTGTCACCTCTGTGACACTTATGATTAATTCCTAAAACCTGACAATGAAGTGTTGTCTAATCAATAGGTAAGGGGGATAATGGGCCGCATGGCCCAAACCAGTCGTGGGGTGCCTGAACAGGCACGTTTATGATGCGTGTCTGAGAATTCAGGAATGGAGTAGACACGTGATGTCTGATATGCCCATGTTTACATTGCGTGGTTGACTTCACAAATGGTCGGGGTGTTAGATCTATGCCGCACCTCGAGCTTGATGTAGCGCCAGCTCGTGATATCCATACTGTTGACTCGTTTCCTTCGAGTATACTTGCTAACTCTTTGATTAGCTCGGGCTAAAGAGGTGGAGACTCGTAACAGCAGCTCCGGGTAGACGGTTTCCACATGGCTGATTGAAATATGCCCTTTTCCAGCTCGCTAATAACTCGTGGATATTTAGGGCGTACATGCGCCAAACCAAAAAGCGAAGTTAAAAGTCTTTTAAAAGGTTTAACTTCACTTTTTATGTATTTCCCAATATCCTTGTGTAAAAACCAAAGTTAAAGCCTATTTTTGTTGCAGTGAAACCTCCTAAGATTCCAAATAATATAGAAATTGTGCAACCGAAAGTAAGCAACTACGACTTTAATTATTTTGAAAATCTATACTTGAATTTTACTAATATTCTCTATATTAATTGCTTGGCATTTTATTTAAATATTAGTGTCCACACCAACCAGACAATGTGGCATGTGGATATTATGTGATGAGAATGTTGAAGGATTGAATATTTACGACCTAGATGTTACTTGATGAAAGAGGTATATGTATATTAATTTATAAAAGTTAACAATTGATTTATTATTAAAGTATATATAATCAAAAAAAATAATTAACAAATTTATTTTACTTTGTATTTTTTGTAGCTAAACACTATGCCATACACACCAGCACAGATTAATGAAATGCAACAACACTGGGCGAACCATATGCTACCAATAGTTCAAAGTCATCATCCCACATATTATGTTTTTGTTGTTGTTTACTTTTTCTTTCTTACTATATTTCTAGTTAGCTAATGTAATATTTGTTAATTTTGTATGTTTAACAACTAATATTACATTTTTGTATATTTAGCTAGCAAAAACATCTTATATACACAATTCGGTTTTATTAATGAAAATTCACAATTTAAATTTGTATATAATTTAGATTTTTTAATTAATATATTTAATTCTATTAATTAATACATTGAAAATAATTATTTAATTATTTTTTATTTTTTAAAAAAAATATACAAAAACCAATGATGACTCGCAATATGAGACATTGAATGTATATAAAGTCTTTCCAAGGGAGACATTGTAGGTACCCTATGATGACTCCCAGGGGGAGACTTTGTAGACATTCAACGTCTTCCCCTGGGAGTCATCGTAGGGTGTAAACTATATACTCTATGATGACTCCCAGGGGAAGACGTTGAATGTCTACAAAGTCTCCACATGGGAATCATCGTAGGGCCACTTATAATGGCTCTTCATCCAACGTCTCCCCTGGGGGAGACATTAAATGTCTACAATGTCTCCCACATAATAGTGCGCGCCAAGATGCCCACGAGGGCTAGAGGATGATTTACCAGGTTATGCTTTACTAGCTACCTCATAGAAATGTTTGTTTTATTTTTTATGATGAATTTACAGATAAAGTGTATGAGATTATGCAATGTCTATGTTATGTCATTTTAAGATTATATATGTTGAGAATAACTTTGTATTGCACTTATGTGAATTATTGTTCTTGTTTGTACTTCTTTACTGGGGTTTTAGCTCACCCCCTTACTTGCCCCTTTCAGGTAGGCGATGAGTTTTCTGTTTGGCACGCATGGTGATATGAGGAGTTCCATAATCAAAGTATGTGTGTCGTGGGGTGCGAATAGACGAAAAACGATCTAGAAACGCTGATAGACATTTTTATAAGTTTCATTATGTTTAATTATATTTCAGTATGACTTTACCTATTTTTTTATATTTTTAAAATTGCATGAAAGACTTTATATTTTGACTTAAACAAACGAGCTCAAATTGCATTTACGAAAGTCTCACTGAACATTTTGAATGATTGTGGTATTTTTATAAATAAGTATCAATTAGTAGTCTTTTGCAAACATGTTAGACTAGGGAGCTTTACATGCTCTATTGTTTATTTACATTCTATTATATATAAATATATATATATATATAAATATATTGTTTCTCAAGTGACGGACCGATGACGATGGTTATATGGAATTCGATGGTCAAACCAGATGTCTCACCTTGCATCTGTGACCGAGGCTGCTGCTTCAAGTAGCGAAGGTTCTGTTTTATTATTATTATTATTATTATTATTATTATTATTATTATTATTATGTTCTATCTGTTTTTCTTGTTGTTGTCAGATATTTTCAATCTGTTTTACACAAACATTTGTTCTTTCGATTTTGTTTTTTCTTATTTGATCATTTTTTATGCTTTATACGTTTTCTGTATTTTATGTCATTTTCATGAATCTACTGTCGTGACGCCTTGGGAGGCCGGAACCGGACTGTTAACTTGTGACACTTGTTACCATGAAATTTCAACTAAATGAGTCCATGAAGTTTAATTAGGGCCTTCTCTATTGATTGGAAAATTCTTTCCATATGGTATTATGGTGTTGTGTTTATATGGGGTTGTGGTCTTTTGTGTTGTTTGTTATGTCATGTTACAATTTTTGTTTTGTGGACCTTGATGAAGATTTGGCATTCTAATTGACGACATGTTTTTTTCCTTTCTTTTTTATTCAATTTGAATTATTGAGTGACTGATTTTTCAATTTAATAATTTATTACTGACTCTTAATATTGTTATATACTGCAGTAGACCTATTTTTTAGTATGGTTCTTGGTTTCGTGGTTCCTATTTTTTTTTCTAAACGAAAAGGTTTTCTTTTGCTTTTCGGTGTAGGGCAGTGTGTTTTCTATTTTTACTATAAGTTTTTACATTTGTACTATTAACATATCTTTTTTTATTTTGGTTATGATTATGTGTTCTCATTTCATGCTATAATGTATTTTGTAGGGAGTTTTTCTGTCATCTAAGCAGAAGTTGTAACATTGATGGTGACTCTGAATTGATCTTTTCTGCTCTGACAACTTTTACGTTTTATAGAGATTACTTGTTTGGCTTTAGTCTTCACTTTCTTGATGAGATTCTTAATTCATGTACGACGTTTAACCAATAAAACTGCTCATGAATTAGCAGTTGAGCATGCACTAAAGATAGACGGTAAAGTTGTATGGGTGGAGGATGTATATTTTACTCTGATTATTTTGAATGAAATGTTCATTGTTGAAAAAAAAAAAGTAATGAGGCATTCTAATGTTTTGTTGCTTAAATTCAATATTTAAGAAATTAATTTTAGAGAAATATATTATTTTAACTTTATTCTGAAATGTCATGTTATTAAAAATAGTGCTCCCATTTATATTATTTGAAGTGAGATATTGGACGAAAAACATTTAAATTGTAAAATTACAATTTTTTTTGTACAATTAAATACTTAGAAGTTGGGGAAATTTTTTTAGATAAAACTTAAATATAGTTTTTAAAATTTTTAATAATTATAACTATATTCAAATTTTAAAAAGGGAAAATTAGACTTTGGATTACAAATATAATAAGATATACTATAATAATACTCTTATGTTAATTACACTATTAAACTTATATTATACTACATTTTGATAAAGACTATAGTATATAAGTTTATATTATCTTTTTTTTATGGTACACTATTACATTATTTTATAATATTTTTTAAGAAAGTAACTGAAAGTGCAAGTTAAGTTGCCTCTTTTTTTGGACTTATACATTCATCACATCATCCCAAACTATTAATTAATAAAAGTGTTTTCGAAATCTATAAATTATGTTTAGTTTCATATAAGTATCATTAATTCCAATAAAATACATCAAACAAAATTAGTTTATTTTATTAATCATCTAAGTCATATACTTTAAACTATGCATAAAAAATTTATTTCTTATGCACAATTTAATAAAATAAACAAAATTATTTACAATTTATGTTATTTAAATTTTGTTATATTGACTCATTTTGGTAAATGGTTATCTTTATTTTATATTAAGTGAGTCAATATTTTTATATGCTTAATTGTCACGTAACTACTAACGACGGACATAGTCTGCCGCTATTGCAGAGGTTATTAGCGGCGGACTAGGGGTTCCGCCGCTAGTAATGCGTCGTTTATTTAAAAAATATATTATAATAGCTATTAGCGGCAGACTTGTAACGCCCTACTTCCTTAGAGCCGTTACTAAGTGAGTTTTAAGACAAAACAGTGTGCAATGAACTCGCTAACCGAGGTTTTTAAAACGAAAGTGTGACTAATTAAAAGTTAAGGCTGTAATCTTTGAAAATGCGTCGTTTCATTAAAAACTTCTAGTATTAAACATTTGGGATCCCAAAATCAGGTTTGAAAACTATTTACATTTTGAAATAAGTTTACAGTTGATTAGTTATAAGAATCATAGATTATTACAGCCGTTTTTCGAATAAATCCCCAACCAAAGCAGTCGGGCAGGCCAAACATGTACGCGTCGCTTCACGCTCTCTGTACTCATGGTTGGTTGACTCAATCTATGCCCTTACCTGCAACACAGAGCACCCGTGAGCCGAAGCCCAGCAAGAAAACTCATGCAGAACATAACATATGCAAATTATACAGTTAATCATATCAGATAATCCACAGATAAACAAGTCAACCATTAGACTAAGCAAACACGGCCATGTCGCCCCAGAAGCCTTACCAAAGCCTGGGGTCTCGGTCCTTACCGTAGGATCTCACATGTATCCACTGGGTCCCACCCTGACTATAAGCATCCCATGTGCTAAGTGTTACTTCCGGCCCCACTGCCGTTCTCGGCCTTACGCCGTTCTCGGCTCCATTGCCGTTCTCGGCTCCGCGCCGCATCATTCCACTATAACCACATATAGTATAACTCAAACAACATTCAAACAAATATCAATTCATTTAAGTCTACACCCTAACATGTAATGCAAAATATAGGGTCGTGCCCTGCAATCATCTCATCATGCAATATAGGGCCGTGCCCCGCAATCACACTATGGGCCCATGCCTTATCCTACGGGTGTTATAGTTTTCTTACCTGTACTCCGAGCTTCCTGATGCACTAAAGCCGCAAGCACGAGCCTCTCCAATATCCTAGTCACAACACACATGAAACACCCTTTAATACTAATCAATTCAAAACCACTTCCCGGGACCAATTCCACACTCTCGGGACTCCCAAATTCCTAAAACGATTCATCAGAAACATCCCCCGAACCCCCGGAGCAAAAGCTCAAAATTACAAAATTTCCCATCCTGAAAAAGGCGTAGCGCCGCGGCGCTACCCGCAAGGGCCGCGGCGCCCAGAGAAGTTAGAAAGCCCCCTAACTGCAAACAGCTTCGCGCCGCGGCGCCCAAGAACAAGGCCGCGGCGCTCCTTCGCGAACCCAGGAAAAACTGGGTTTTTCCTCTGCATTTCATCGTCCAAAACACTCCCAAACTCACGCCTAAGCCCCAAAAATCAATTCAAAACCCCACATAGACCATTTAACAACTCAGAAACATCATCAAAGAAACCCAAACACACAATCAAATCCACATCTTTGATTTTCACCTTCAGAAAATATAAAACCCAAAACCAAACTTAAACCATGCTTAAATTCCTCAAACCATAACAGAAACAAGCCTTAAATTACATAGAATCCTTACCTTGAATGAAGAATCCAACCCTAAGCTCCCTTCATCTCCTAAGTCTCCAATTCCAGCTCCTCCACTCATCTTCTTCTTCTTCATGCCCTAGCTTTTCCTCCTTCTTCTTTTTCTTCTCTTCAATTTTCATCAAAACAACAAATGACCAAGCCCCAAACCGTGTACCCCTTAATACCCAGCTGCAACCTATCTAATTCCCAGCCAAATGACCATTTTACCCCTTCATCAAAACCCTTTGCTAACTACACCTCAAGGGCACTCTAGTCCTTTCTCCTATATTGCAATTCTACCATTTCTTTCACCTAAACTTGTTACTCTCAGCAGTAACTAATGGTTACTCAGGTAACTAAATCTCCAATAACCATTAACCGCCAATTCTCTACTTAATCATAAAATTCCCAAAGTACCCCTAGGCTCCTCCCGAGCCGGGTATAGAAATCCCGTTGTGACTCTTAAGTTAACTTGCTCTCTAGGACCGTCTCGGCACGTGCATCACAACAATAACACCACACTCACGTGGTACAATTCACAGAATACAATTATCACATATATGCCCTCAGCGGGCTAAAATTACCAATTTACCCCTATCATGCAAACGGGGTCCACATGCATATTTATTTCACCTAACATGCATACTAACCACGTAGTCATGCATCTCGAATGTTCAATTAGTCATATAACATGCTTTAAATCATAACCATGCATTTAACTCATTAAAATCACACATAAATCCCAACCTGCCCTCCTGGCACACTAATCAAGGCCCTTAAGCCTTATTAGTGATTTTGGGTCGTTACAGGACTCTCCATTATTACCAGTAGATAGTCCGCCGCTAATATACAAAATGAAATGCCCAGGAAAGTGATAAGTTTTTTTTCAAGATTTATTAGCGACGGTAGTCTCTTTTTATTAGCGACGGGTAATCTCTTTAATTAGCGGCGGATGTTATTAGCGGCGGATAGGCCGGAACAGAAGGTTTTAATTATTACGGCACGCTTGAAGAAGTAGTGACACTATCTTTCACTGGTGCATATTCAATGGCATTATTTCGGTGCAAATGGTTTAATATAAATCCAAGAATGAAGAAAACAATCATTGAAAATAATATCACCAGTATAAACGTCAATGGTGAATGGTACAAAGATGAGTCGTATATACTTGCTACTCAAGCTAAGAAAGTTTTCTATCTCGATTATCTACTTAGAGGTCGAGATTGGAAAGTTGTAGAAGATGTGAATCATCGACAGATTTGGGACATTAAGGACAATTCTGATGAGGTTAATGATGTTATTGATGTTGTACATGAAACAAGTTCATCAAATTTTGTGATGACTGTGGACCTCGGAGAGTTGATTATGCAATCTAATCAACCTGCTGCATATGTTGGAGCTGATGAAGAGGGTGACGACGAAGTTGATATGTCAGAACATGAGGGAGTCGCAGATGTAGAGGATGAATTGTTAGTTGAGCTTTGTGAAGATGAAAATGTCTCCGATTACTGATGGAAATGATAGTGATTAATCTGTTTAGTTTTTCTATTTGTGTAACAGAACTATATATTGAAATATAATAAAGTTTTTTTTTGTAATTATTATTAATATGAATTAAACGTGATATAATTCTAATTTAATTTAATGCTAATTACTAACTAATAAATTTTATTGAAGTATAATGTCAGCTGATATAGCAACCTATCACAGTGGAGATGGTGGGGGTCAAGACCCGCCAGATCCTTCTAGGGTACCATCATCTTGCGAGTCAAGTTAAGTATTTCATATCAAAATTATTTTTAGAAATTATATTGTTGACGCCATTTTTCGTCAACAGTGAAATAAGAGCACGAAAACAATAATCAGTTATGGCCAATAAAAATATGATAAGACAAATGAGATTTTTTACGTGGTTCAGCAGTTAACTTTGCCTAGTCCACGAGTCCTTGTTATTAAACTTAAGATGAACTCTGAAAATTCAAGGATGAATTCCCCAGAGTTTTCTCTCAAGATTACAAAAGTTCGGTCCTTTACAATGATACATGACCTCTCTATTTATAGAGGAGGTTTCAGAATACTATCCCACATATTTCGGGAATTTATTCTTTATATGCAAATAAATTTAATGGCATTCAAGGCCTGTAATCCTATATACAAGGAAACGTCCCCTGAAGATCAGGGGGCGTATAACTGAATAATTAATATCCCTCGATTATAGGGGATTTATAGCAATCAATGTAGACCGCGTCTCTCATTGATAATTCACAAAGATATTCAAAATTGTTATCTTATATCGCCAAGGCCCTATTCACCCAGGTCTCTTATTGACTTTCGAGCTATAGCATCTTCCCGAGACCACATGACTTCGGGCTCATATGGGTCTCAGGCTCGGAGCCCTAATCCGAGGCCATCCCGAGATTAGACGTGCTTCGGGGTCTGTCTTTCGAGCTTGTGAGGATCTCGAGGCTACCATCTTCGAAGTCGTCTCTACTTCGCAGGCTCGATGCCTAGACTTCGGACATGTTCCAGATATTACGAGTCCATTCATCACGAATCCAGCTTTCGAGATCACAATTCTCATGGCTCGAAATCTGGGTGTAACATTTTGCCCCCTCAAAAGTATTTGTTCGAATCCAATGAGAAGGAAACTTTTGAACTACTTTCTTCGGGAACCGCACCGTCACATTCTTGAAAATGGAGACGTATTAGTTGGGTATTGCTCATTCAGGGTACTCGAGTACCTTGGAAATCTTCCCACGATCGTTCGTCTGCCACCTTTCTGGTACCATCATATCATTAACCCCTATCCGTTGGATTTTACAAGGGTTTTGTTCAATGGCTCAGATTAATCCCCTTTTACCATCTATATATAAGACCCCAGTCATCGTCTTCCTTTTATTTTGCATTCATCAGAAGAAAGAAAAGAAGCAAAACCAGAAACTATCCCTGAGAACTTCTTGCTTGTGCATGTTTTCTCAGCTGAAGAAACAGAGGACCACCAGTTTGTTCGAGACCGTGAGCTCATACCTGCAGCCTCTCCTTCAATCAACGATTTCTCTGCAATCGCCATCATTGTGTAAGTATCTGATTGTCTTTTTATTTTCCATCATGCCAGTTTCTTTCCATGATGCTCTTGTTATTTCTGGGAATGCGCTAGTTTATTTTCTTAGTATGATACACTAAGAAAATTTTTGACCGATAGGCTTTCACGTTTAAGTCTCCATACTAGGTTTAAATCACTGGTTCCAAATCCAGTTTTGGTGTAGAACAAGGTCTCTTTTTCTGGGTTTCAAAATTTTAAAAGACATATCTTGCACACCAAGATATCGAGTATAAAATCTTGGTTTTAAAGAACGTACGATATCCAAGATTACCACTTCTGAATAACCGCCACCCTTTTTCACTGATATTTCGGGATTTTCAAAAAAAAATTATCCACTCTCCTCCTTTTTCTCGTAGAGTACACATTCCGACTCTTTAATCGGGCTTTTAGTATCGATCTCATTTCGTATTCAAGCATTCTTCGAGCTCGTCTTGTCAAGTTTGCATTTCTTGAGCCCTTGCATGCATGGCCCTCACTATTTTTTCTTTCTCGCTAGATGTCACAGAATCTGGAAAGACGTTGGGGGTCGTTGCTGGCAATCCCTTACTCGCCAAAAACCCCGAGCCCAGAATCGATGTTTGCTCGGAATCAACGTCTGATTCGTGAGTACGATCTCGCACGCGAACAGGAGGAAACCCGAGCTCACTATCGCCGCCAAATCATCGAGGTCATAGAAAAGAAGAGGAGAACCCTTCGAGAGGCTCTTTATCCATAATCTAATTCAGGGCCCAGGCTGATCCCCCTCGACCCTAGGTTAAAAGTGACCGTTGCATACAGTCCGGGAGAGCTCCAATTTTCACTGATGGGGGAGCCTTCTACCTCGCAGCCGAGGAGGGAATTCTTTGAGGCTGAGCACTACTGGAGCTCGGCCACCTCGATAAATCAGGTAACTGATATCCTGGCCTTCCATGGTCTTAGGTTATCAAGCTCCTTAAGGTGTCGAGCTCCAACCCCTAGTGAACGAAGCTGCTATGCTGCAGGGAATGGAAACCCTGACAACAAGCTGAGGTATGCGACATGGAGCCAGGAGCACATGAAGGCAGGAGCGCTACTGCCTTTGAAGTATTTTTTCAAGGACTTCACGGACTTTGTTGGGTTGGCCCCGTTCCAGCTCAACACTAATTCTTATAGGGTTCTGTCTGCCCTGAGGTCGTTATGCCACGAATTGAAGTGGAAAGGACCTTCACCACAGGAGATTTTGTACCTCTTCTATCTGAAAAGAAACCCCTCCCGAGCTCGGGGAGGAGACGGCTTCTACTATCTCTCGAGCTACCCCAAAGAGAAAAAGGTGTTTGAGGACCTTCCTAACCATCCACCTGACTTTAAGAAAGCCTTCTTTTGGACAGATGGCTTGTCCCCATCTCGATGCTACTCATTCAGACGGATTCGTAAGTACTCCAACCTTCTTTATCTCTGTGCTCGGGCTTTTATTTGTAGGTTCGTACTTAGTTGAAATGTGTCTTATTTTCCAGCCAATTTTCACCGTCCTACTCCCGACGACGCAATGAAGGAGCATAGAGAGACTCTGCTCCAACTCCCTTACGGCAGGAGGTCTCTCTCATACCTTTTGCATGAGAGTAAGCTCCGAGCTTGCGGGCTTTTGGGAGATGGCCAGTCCACCTCGGACTGGTCCAATAAAAAGTACGACCACTGGGAGCTTGTGCCTTTGCCTACAGGCATCCTCCCTCCAAGGAGAGAGGTGAGGCCCCCGCCTCCAGCTCGCCGAAGAAGCCCGCCATCGGGGAACGAGGCTAACGATGAAGCCTCAAGCTCAGACTCGGATGATCAAGGTAAAGTCATCCTTAGCTCGAAAATGTGGTCCCCCACCTTATTAAAGCACAAACCCGATAGGTTAATCTTGTGCCCGGATGATAGGGACCACTTCTATATATGGACTTGGGTAGATGACCGAGTTCATAGGTTTGATAGTTGGCTCGGGAAGTATGACACTATGTACAGTCTGAACGAGGTGTGGGACGAGATAGCCGTCTAATATGGGACCAATGACTATAGGGACCTCTCAAGGTTGACGTCCACCTATAGGGAAGGTACTACCCCCGCCTCTTCTGAAGATGGGGGAATTTCATGGTCCCCGAGCTCGAGCTCGCGGGAGAGTTCCAGTTAGGTTTCTTCTATCATTACTTTGTATATCTATGCGATGCTGAATCACTTTATATACTTTTTCCCCCTTTTTTTTTATTCACATTGTGGCGTGATTGTGTAGGCAAGATGGATTCCAACCTTCACAACATCCTCGAGAGTGGTGGTGCCAAGAGGAGCAAGCATCCCAGGGCGGGGTCGCGAAAGGTTGACCGGCCTGCCAAAGTCCCCAGAAGGACTGAGAAAACACCTCCTCCCCTGACTCCGCCTGTTATGAGCTCCATCGCGGCGCCGACTTCGCAGGTCGGTGCCTCCACCGTGGTGCCGACTTCGCAGGTCGATGCCTCTATTATGACCGTGCCCCAACTTCCTATAGTGGCCCAGCTAACACTTGGTCCACCTCCCAGAAAGCCTTCTGCTTCTCGAACTCACAAGCTGTCAGTTTCTACTCACGTTGAGGAGTATGTAATCGACAATGCGGCTGGATCCCATGGGTCCATGCTGGGCTCGGATGTTATGTCCCAAATCGGCCAAAGTTTTAGCAGCTTCGACGCTCCTCGCAGGCAATTTTTGAACAATGCCCGAGACTGCACTGCCCTCTACGAGAAGAGTGCCGAGCTTCCTGCCGCGGTAACTTTTCTTCTACTTCTTAGTTATATTTAAAGATAGTTTTGGTGTTAATGACGATTTTATCTTTTGTCAGTCTCTTGTTGTTACTGCCCAGCTCAACTATAAGTTGAACAATGAGATCCATTCGAGCAAGTCTCATGCTCAGGAGGCGAAAGACCTTCAACTCAAAGCAAGTGATGACCTGAAGGCAGCTAATGCGAAGCTTAAGGCAGGAGCCAAGGAGCTTAAGGCCAAGGCATCCAAGCTTGAGAAGATGAATGCTAGGCTCGCGGAGCTGGAGAAAGAGAATGCCAGGCTCACGGAGCTTGAGAAGGAGAACACTCGGCTCCAAGAAGCTAACAAAAGGCTCGAAGAGGACCAGGCCACTACTTTTGATATAATCGAGGGTGAAAAGGCTCGCCTCCTTGCTGAGTATAAAGAGAAGAAGGACCAAGCGGTTGATTCGGCCATGTATAGAATGTGGGCCAACAACGAAGACTTTGATACCAGCTTCCTAGGTCCTCATGAGGCGAAGCTTCTAGATAAGTGGAATGCTCGGCTTGAGGCGGAAGAGGCTGCTCGGGAGGCCGCCTCCGAGGGTGCTCAGAAGGATAGTCATGCTATTCGTCCTGAGGGGTCCGATGTTGTTGACGCTGAGAAGGCCAAGAAGGGTGTTTCTTCTTGAATCTGATTTCGGGGGAAATCTCATCATGGGGCTGCGTCCCCTCATTTTTTTAATTACTTTAATTTATGCCCGTAGGGTTGATACAATTTTTTTTATTTTAATACATATGCTTAACATTTCTTGGTTCGAAATATTTTGCACATTTTATATTAAAGAATATTTTATGTTTATTTAATCGTACAAACATAGTTTGGATTTAGGCTCGAGACTCAATGCACTCATGCATTGTTTACTCGAATTATCCGCTTCCAATCTCGTTATTTATCAAGGTCGGATATTACTTTAACCATGAACTCGAAAGTGCTTGTATGGTGTGTAATGCAAACGGTTTAGTTGTATCTTATTGCTTAGTTACTTTTTCTCATCCTCGGTTATTTCTCCGCGGTTATGAGTTCGAAACTATTTTCCCATAAGATATTCCAGCCTCGATCTCGACTTATCTCGAAGTAGGTTTAGGTTCCAACTTATCGTCGATTAGTTTTAGCTGGTTTGTTCCAAACCTGTTAAGGTCGTGTTTGGTTTGTAATCCATACACTTATATTTTTAATCTAGTTCGCATATTTGGTTATATCCAAACATTTTTATTTTTTGATAATTTGGTTACGTCCAAACTATCTAAGCTCGCGTATCTGGTTACATCCAAATACTTGTATGTTTTTGATAATTCGGTTATGTCCAAACTATCCAAGCTCGCGCATCTGGTTACATCCAAACACTTGCTTGTATTTCGTGCATGTTTTTTTTTTATATATTTTTTTTATTTTTCAAGCTGATGGTATATATACTAATGATGCCCCCTTAATATCCTATGAGTTTAACCATAGGTTGTTAAATTAAGAGAGATTGCAAAAATAAAGAGAAATATAACATGTTGAACAAAATAGATCTTTATTTGATGGAATTCAAAAGTAGACAAAGTAGTACAGATAAATAATCATGGTTACAGGCAACACTCTTCCTATAGTAAGGTCTTAGGTGTTCGCCATTCCATGCTCGCGGTGCCAGGCTCCCATCCAACCTTGCTAGTTTGTAAACACTGCGCCGGATGACAGACTCTATCTGATATGGTCCTTCCCAATTTGGTCCGAGCACACCAGCTGCTGGATCTCGGGTTGCTAAAAATACGCGTCTTAACACCAAGTCTCCCACACTGAACTTTCGATCTCGAACCCTCTTGTTGAAGTACCTGGTAGCTCGTTGCTGGTAGGCAGCGTTCCTCAACTGAGCTTCGTTTATTTTTTCTTCAATCAAGTCTAAGGTTTCTTCAAGCTGAGTATGGTTCGAGCTTTGGTTATAAATGTGAGTGCGAATTGTAGGGATTTCGACCTTAATAGGCAACATAGCCTCACATCCGTATGCTAGAGAGAATGGGGTATGTCCTGTTGATGTTCGAGCTGTGGTCCTATACCCCCATAGGACTTGGGGTAACTCTTCGGGCCATCGTCCTTTTGCTTCCTCTAACTTTTTCTTAAGTGAACTCTTGAGAGTTTTGTTTACAGCCTCGACCTGGCCATTCGCCTGAGGATGAGCTACTGACGAAAAACTCTTTATTATTCCATTCTTCTCACAAAATTTGGTAAACAAGTCGCTATCGAACTGAGTTCTGTTGTCGGATACAATTTTCCTCGGTATCCCATATCGGCATACGATGTTTTTTACCACGAAGTTGAGAACCTTTTTGGAAGTTATTGTTGCCAGCGGTTCAGCCTCCATCCACTTTGTGAAGTAATCCACAGCGACTACAGCATATTTCACACCGCCCTTGCCAGTTGGGAGAGAGCCTATGAGATCGATTCCCCATACCGCTAATGGCCATGGGGATGTCAACATGGTTAGCTCGGATGGTGGAGCTCGAGGAATCGTAGCGAATCTCTGGCATTTGTCGCATTTCTTCACGTACTCGAAAGAATCTGATTTAATGGTAGGCCAGAAATATCCTTGGCGTATGATTTTCTTGGACAGGCTATGCCCCCCGGTATGGTCTCCACAGAACCCTTCATGAATTTCTTCGATGATTTTCTTGGCTTCGGGTGGGGTTACGCACCGTAGTAATGGCATCGAATACCCCCTTCTATATAGCTTTTCATCCATCATGGTGTAATGGGGAAGCTGATACATTAACTTTCGAGCCTGGTTCCGGTCTTTTGGAAGGATGTCGGTCTCGAGATATTCCACTATCGGGGTCATCCAGGTAGGCTCGGACTCAATCATACACACGTCTTCCTCCTCTGGCTCGTTAATGCTAGGTGCCGAGAGGTGTTCTATGGGCACAACGTTTAGTTCATCATTCTCGACGGAGGTGGTGAGCCGAGCTAAAGCATCTGCATTTGAGTTCCGCTCTCGGGGAACCTGTTCGATCGCATAAAACTTGAAACGCTCTAATGAGGATTTTGCCTTCTCTAAATAAGCTGCCATTCTTGTGCCACGAGCCTGTTATTCTCCCAAGATTTGATTAACCACGAGCTGGGAGTCGCTGTAGCAATGTATAGCTTTAGCTTTGAGCTCTTTGGCTATACGAAGTCTCGCCAGTAAAGCCTCGTATTCGGCCTCATTATTCGATGCTTTGAAGCCAAATCTTAAGGAAGAATGAAATCTGCTCCCTGCGGGGGTAATCAAAATGACCCCTGCCCCCGATCCATTTTCATTATATGAGCCGTCGACGTAAAGTTTCCATAGCTCGTGGGCCGGGGTTATAACCTCGTCGTTGGCCATGCCAGTACATTCCACTATAAAGTCTGCCAATGCCTGTGCCCTAATGGTCATCCTTGGGTGGTAGGTGATTTCGAACTGTCCGAGTTCAACCGCCCATTTAAGAAGTCGACCTGAAGCCTCTGGTTTAGACAGTACTTGCCTAAGTGGTTGATCAGTCAACACATGGATGGGGTGTGCCTGAAAGTAGGGTCGAAGTTTACGAGATGAATGTATTAAGCTGAGAGCCATCTTCTCCATCAATGGGTATCTCGACTCTGCCCCCAGTAACCTTTTGTTGATGTAATAAATGGGTCTCTGTACCTTCTCTTCTTCTCGAACGAGCACTGCACTTATTGCGTGTTCGGTGGTAGAAAGGTATAGGTACAGTACTTCTCCCGTAATAGGTTTTGATTAGATGGGGGGCTCTGCGAGGTGCTTTTTAAGATCCTGGAAAGCCAACTCGCACTCCTCCGTCCATTCAAATTTCTTACCTCCCCTCAAAAGATTGAAAAATGGAAGACAACGGTCCGTAGATTTTGAGATGAACCTACTTAGGGCCGCCATCATGTTGGTCAAACTTTGGACTTCCTTATGTTTTCGAGGTGAGGGCATGTCAATCAGGGCCTGGATCTTGTCGGGGTTGGCTTCTATTCCACGAGCGTTCACGATAAAGCCCAGGAATTTTCCTGAAGATACTCCAAAAGTACACTTCTGGGGATTTAGTTTCATGTTATACTTTCGGAGCACGCCAAAGCACTCTTTGAGGTCATCAACATGGTTATTGTTAAGTTAAGACTTGACAAGCATGTCGTCAACATAAACTTCCATGTTGTTCCCTATCTGTTCTGAAAACATCATGTTCACGAGCCGCTGGTATGTGGCCCCAGCATTTTTGAGCCCGAATGGCATGACATTATAGCAGTATAGCCCCTTATCCGTTATGAAGCTCGTATGTTCCTGGTCGGGGGCATGCATGGGAATCTGGTTATATCCAGAATAGGCATCCATGAACGACATCAGTCCATGCCCCGCCGTGGCATCCACGAGCTGGTCGATCTTTGGTAGTGGAAAACAGTCCTTCGGGCAAGCTTTGTTGAGGTCTGAATAGTCAATACAGATCCGCTACGTCCCATTAGGTTTTGGGACCAAAACCGGATTGGCTACCCAGTCAGGGTAAAAAGCATCCCTAATGAATTAGTTTGCTTTTAACCTGTCGACCTCCTCCTTCAGCGCCTTCTTTCTGTCATCATCCAGCTATCTTCGCTTTTGTTGCTTCGGAGGGAATCTTTTGTCTATATTTAATGCGTGACTTGCTATATTCGGACTTATCCCCACCATGTCTGAATGTGACCATGCGAAGACGTCTTGGTTTTTCTTTAAAAAGCAAATTAGTTGCTATTTTGTCTCTTCCTGGAGGTGCTTTCCAACCTTTATCTTTTTCGAGGGATTGGTTTCCTCGAGCTGAATTTCTTCGAGCTCTTCTAAGGGTTCGAGGTCAGCTTTCTCCTCAACCCTCGGATCAATCTCTAAGACCGTCCCGTCTTTACTTTGAATAATGACGAGTGCTTGTGCGCTCGTCTATTTCTTTCCTCTTAAGGAAATGTTGTAGCATTCTCTCCCAGCTAACTGATCTCCCTTCAATGTCCCGACGCCGCTTGGGGTCGGGAACTTAATGGCCAGATGCCTTACTGATGAGACTGCCCCCAGCCAGACCAGGGCGGGTCTTCCGAGCAGCACATTGTAGGCTGAAGGTAGATCCACTACCACAAACTCCATCATCTTGGTTGCTGAGACCGGGTAGTCTCCCAAGGTTACGGGGAGCTCGATGGATCCCATGCAGGCGGTCCCTTCTCCTGAAAAGCCGTATAAAGTAGTCGCACATGCTTTCAAGTCGCGAAGGGAGAGTCCCATCTTTTCGAGGGTCGCTTTATAGAGAATATTAACTGAGCTCCCGTTGTCTATGAGAACTCGGTGGACCCTTTTATTTGCCAGCTTGAGAGTGATGACCAGCGGATCGTGGTGAGGAAACTGAACATGGGACGCGTCTTCCTCAGTGAAGGTTATTGGTTGGGATTCAATTCTCTGAATTTTTGGAGCTCTACGTTCGGGTTCATAGGGAGACTCGTACCCAGTTTTTAGCTCGTTAACGTATCTCTTTTGGGCATTTCTGCCCATACCCGCGGGATGAGGCCCTCCCGAGATGGTTATCATGTCTTCTCCATCTATCGGCGGCGGCCTATCTTCTTCCCTAGCTTGGGAATTATTGTTTTGCGTGGGTTGCAACGCGGCTGCTCTCTGGCTCGCGGTCGCCTGATTAGTACTCTGGTTCTTGACATATTGTCTGAAGTAACCCCTCGAGATCAATCTTCGATTTCGTCTTTCAGCTGTCGACATTCATCAGTAGTATGCCCGGTGTCTCTGTGAAATCGGCAATACTTGCTGGAGTCCCTCTTGGACTTCTGATTTCTCATTGGGTCCGAACGCCTAAAGGGGACCTGGTTTTCATTAGCCAGGTATATGTTCTCCCGAGACTCGTTGAGCTCGGTGTATACTCTGTACACGGAGAAATATCTCTCCCCCTTCTTTTTCTTTCCTCCTTCGGCCTCGGGGTTACTCCCTTCGTTCTTTTTTCTCTTGGAAGGGTTTTCCACAGTAGGCTTTGAAGCTACTGGGTCCGCCGAGGTTGAGGCAGAGTTTACGTTTATCGTTGTAGTTTTGGGCTGGGAAGTCACATTAAGTGTCGACCTCGCTTCCTCTACATTGACAAACCTCTGCGCTCGTCTATTAAACTCGGTTAGGGACCTCACCGGTTTTCTCTGCATGTCGTCCCAAAGAGCACTTCCTGGCATTACTCCGGCTTGGACAGCCATTAGGTGTCCACTATCATCCACATTCCGAGCTCGGGCAACTTCCAGATTAAACCTTGTAAGGTAAATTTTTAATGTCTCACCTGGCTGTTGCCGAACATTAGTTAAGGTTGATGCCTCGGGTCTAACCCCCATCATGGCTCTGAACTGCTTCTTGAAGTCTTTAGACAGCTGCTCCCAAGAAGTTATTGAATGTCTCTTATATTTTTCGAACCAGCTTTTGGCTGGTCCTGTCAATGATGCTGGAAATAACATGCATCTGAGCTCGTAACCCATGTTATTGGCTCTCATTATGGTGTTGAACGTACTCAAATGGCTGTACGGGTCGGTCTTTCCCTCAAACGTTGGGACGTGAGGGATCCGAAACCCTTGGGGAAATGGAGTGTTGGAAATATGGGGAGCAAATGGTTCAAGCTCCTCATCAGAATCTTCATATCGATCCTGACCTTGCTCGTTTTTCAAAAGCCTAAAGGCCTTTTCCAACTGATCAATTCTTTCCTGGACTGGGTCCGCGAGGGGTACTGTCTGGAATCGGTTGTCGTCGATCACAATTCCAGGCTCGTGCCTCCGTAGGGGATCTTTATGCCTATTTAAGCGATCCCTCAGGTCCGGGTTTGTTGGGTTAACATTACCCCGACTTTGATTCAAATGTTCTCGTAGGTCGGAGCGATTCCTGCGGCCCCCAGTATTCTTACAACCTCGATCATGCATGCTGACCGATCTGGTATCTCCAGAGTCGTCACTAGTAAAACTTGTCGCATGGTTATTTCGAGATGGGTCTTTTCCATGTCGCCTCGTTTCTGCCGTGCGAGACCGAGATGTTTGACTTCTTTCTGATGGGGCGCCTCTCCACCCCTGGAAAGCTTCCCTGTTTCCTTGTCTCCTCCCCGCAAGCCTTTCGTCCTGATCTCGAATTGGTTGAGCATTCCTGCGGGGGGGTGAAGGATATCTTATAGGTGATGGAGGGAACCGTATGGGTGACGGTGGCTGCCACCCATTTCGCGGCCTAGACGGTCCGGAGTTTGCTCGAGATGGGTTGGTTGCATTTGGTGCATTCCTAGGGACTTGAGTCCGAGCCTCTGCAGGGGCTCGGTTATTCTCAGTTCCCGCAGGTACTTCCACGGGTGGATTAACTGGGGCCCTAGCCCGGGTACTTCTCTGGGGCCTAGGGGGAGCGGATGGCTCTGCTGGTGCCGAAGGTTGTGTCGGCCTTCTTGTGGTAGCATTCTTTCATGGACGCCCATGGGGCCTACAGGGAGGAACATGCACATCCCTAGGAGGAGGAGCTTGGTTTTCACGCGGAGGCGGGGGCTGAGCCACCTGCGCCTCTGCGGCTATCCTTGTTAACTCCTCATTCCGCTTGTTGGCTTCTGCCAACTGCTGTTTCAGCTGCCGGTTCTCAAGTTCCACAATGGGAACATATCGCTCAAGATTGTAATACATATCCTCATCTCTTGGTGGAGCAGGTGGTCCCCGAGAATCGGAGGATCCGCTTCTCTCCTCAACATCTGGGTTTTCCATCGGCTGTTTCCCAAGACGTCTTGGATAATCTTCTTCAGGAATGTTCTGATTATTAGCGGCCATAACTTGTTTCAAGGACTGAATGCTTGAGGCTCTCAATGCAAGCACCAAACTATTGACGCCGTTTTTCGTCAACAGTGAAATAAGAGCACGAAAACAATAATCAGTTATGGCCAATAAAATATGATAAGACAAATGAGATTTTTTACGTGGTTCAGCAGTTAACTCTACCTAGTCCACGAGTCCTTGTTATTAAACTTAAGATGATCTCTGAAAATTCAAGGATGAATTCCCCAGAGTTTTCTCTCAAGATTACAAAAGTTCGGTCCTTTACAATGATACATGACCTCTCTATTTATAGAGGAGGTTTCAGAATACTATCCCACATATTTCGGGAATTTATTCTTTATATGCAAATAAATTTAATGGCATTCAAAGCCTGTAATCCTATATACAAGGAAACGTCCCCTGAAGATCAGAGGGCGTATAACTGAACAATTAATATCCCTCGATTATAGGGGATTTATAGCAATAAATGTAGACCGCGTCTCTCATTGATGATTCACAAAGATATTCAAAAAATTTATCTTATATCGCCAAGGCCCTATTCACCCAGGTCTCTTATTGACTTTCGAGCTATAGCATCTTCCCGAGACCACATGACTTCGGACTCATATGGGTGTCAGGCTCGGAGCCCTAATCCGAGGCCATCCCGAGATCAGACATGCTTCGGGGTCTGTCTTTTGAGCTTGTGGGATCTCAAGGCTACCATCTTCGAAGTCGTCTCTGCTTCGCAGGCTCGATGCCTAGACTTCGGACATGTTCCAGATATTACGAGTCCATTCATCACGAATCCAGCTTTCGAGATCACAATTCTCATGGCTCAAAATCTGGGTGTAACATATATTGTTAGAGAAATATAACAACAATACTAATACTGGTTATTGTTAATAAATTTTAAAGCCCCGCCGACGAGAAGAAAAGGTCATGGCCTTACTAGTAATAATGTTCTTGAAGAACGAAGGAAAAAAGTCGGGAAACCATTGGATATAGAGCTTGATCCTGTGACGAACAAAGTGGTTGGGTAGGAGGATCAAGCTTTTATTCGCATGTTGGGCACTCTAGTTACCATATTGTGTCCGGGACATTACTTGGATTTTGCTGATTTATCTCAACAGTTTAAGGATCACGTGCTTAATCGTATGTGGGTAAAAAAATTACAAATATTGTACTTTTCATTATTTATTTCTATTATTTACAAAGTCATCTAATTTTTTTTCTTAATGCAGTATTACTATAATATAGATGGTCATCCACAACGTGAGTCTGTTCTGACAACTGTCTATAAGGAGATGGGCGAAAGATATCGCGAGAGAAAGAACAATAGACATAAACACTTCAAAAATCATTATGCTGGACCAGAAGATTGGGAGAATGTTCTCTCTAAGCCACCTGACCATTGCACTAAGGAGGCTTGGCATAATATTTGTGAATTGTTTTTGAGCAAAAGATTTTTGGCTCGTTCTGCTAAAAATCAAGCAAACAGAAAACAAATGAAGTATGTAACAACATAAGGCACAAAGTCGTTGGCAGCTAAGCGTCACAAATATGTAAGAGAAAATGTTAATTTAATTTTATAAAATAACACATTTTGAAACATTTTTGTTTACATTTGTATAGGAGAACCCAGATACGCATGTTGTTGATACTTGGAGGGATGCTCATATGAAAAAATCGACAAAATCTTTTGTCAATGAGGCAGCTCAACAAGATTATGTAAGTGAATATTGTTTTCTTGTTTCTAATGTTTCTAATTTTTGTTTATAATGCTATCTTTATACAGGAAAAAATGGCGACAGAGGTTCAGAGGTCACAGCTTGAGAGGCAGAGTCAACAACAGAGTGAGGGATCTCTTAATGTATCTGGCGTTGATTCGTCCCCTGTCGATCAATACGAGATGCTAAGTAAATTACTCGGGGAGAGATCTGACTACCAAAGAGGAGTGGGTTATAAGGCAAAAGGGAAGGCAAGAAAGACAACCTCTAGCTCCATAGATCAAAGTCAGTCCCAAGCAAATACTGCCGCTACGCCTAATGAAGATATGACGAATATGGCTCTGATGATGAAGGCAATGTGTGAGACAATTCAGAAGGTGGTACCTGAGCAACCCAGTAATCTATATGACCCACGGTTTGACAGTTTTCTGTAGAGGTATTTTCCACCACAATCTGAAGGTGGTTCGTCTTCTCAGAGTAACACCGCCCATCCTGACCTTCACACACTGCCACAACAGCAGTACCAGCCTCCTCCACCGTATCCGCCACATGTGTCGTCGCAACAACCTCCTCAGTATCAAAACCAATACATTTTTGGACGCTCTTCCCAGTCTCCTCCACTATATTTTAGCTTTACCGATTTTCAAGGAGGATCGATGCAGCCTCCGCTACCTAATGTTAGGTATGGGGAGGTTGGAGGTTCGTCGCAGCAGCCATATGTGAGATATGGTGAGGTTGGGGGCGGGTCGCAGCCACAGCCTCGAGATCAGTTTGGGGACCTCACGCTCGAACGATCATCACAGCTACCTTATATTCCTTCACCGCCACAGCCACAGCCGTCGCCCTCACAGCCATACCAAAATGTTGAAGATGAGGACAATTTCAATATTAATCTTAATGATTTTATTTAGTTATTAGAGTATGTATTTTGATTAAATTAAAACTATATTTATTTTTAATGACAATAGCGATATTAGCTAGGTTGATAAATATTAAAATTATTCACATTAATTTTAATGTTAGTTATGTTTAAATTAATTAAATGCTTATTTTGTTAAATTTTATTATGAAGTATTTTTAAAAATAATTAAATTTAATAAATATTAATTTATTTCAAATTATTTTTACATTATATTATAAAAACAATATTAGCGGCGGACCCCACGACTAATAATAATGCATCTGACAAAGGTATTAGCGGCGGGCTCTGCCGCTAATATCTGCCGCTAATAATATGATATCAACGGCAGGTGTGTCAATCCGCCGCTAATAATCATTAATAGCGACAAATAATTTGAGGTGGGTCATTAGCGGCGGATGTCACACTTATTAGCGACAGAGAACCCCGCCGCTAATGTGGTCAATTCTTGTAGTGTGTAAATATAATAAATTATACCATTGGGTTTTTGGAACATATTAAAGATGAATTATCATGTTCTTGAATATATCATATCAAACATAAACATTTAGTTTTTTATATATTTTTTTAAACAAAACAAATTGAACAATTAAAAAAATAAACAAGTTTAGTTTAGGCATATCAAACATAACCAATTAGTTTATTATTTGATTGTATTGTTGCATTAAACAAGTAAATAAACAATATGTATTTTAATTTAAGTTGAATGGTTACTAAAATAAATGCTTATGTTTATGTTAGATGCGCTCATGTTTTTGTTAACAACCACAATTTTCTTTATGTTCATTGTATATAACCTAACCACTTCGTTTATTTTATAATGTTTATTTTAAAAATTCATTCATGAACATTTTTTAACATGTTCGGTTGTCATGTTGCATTCTAAAATTATAAACAACAAGGTTTAGAAACATATAAGTGTAATAAACGCTTTTGTTTATTAATTAATAAACATACTTTCGTTGTATTTGTTTATAAACACTACAATCTCCATTTGAGAACATGTGTATATGCATACAGTAATTACAATAGAGTTGTTTGGTAACACTTAAAAAAAATAGTTTTTTATTTAATTAATTAAAACTTTAAAAATTAAACATAAAATATGTTTGGTAACTTTATTTTTATTTATTATTTTTTTAAATTTTAATTAAAATTTATTAAATTTTGAAAATATAATTTTTTCACTCTCAAAATTTTTTTAAACAGTTTTCAATTTTTTTTTTTTTTTCTCTTCTTCAAATCTACATCTTATATTGTTAAACAAAAAATAAAAATAAAAGTTATCAAACGTGTTTATTATTTTTTGTTTTTAAAAACAAAAAACAAAAATAGTTACCAAACATATTTTTATTTTTTAAAAATAAAAAAACAAAAATAAAATTATATTTATATTTTTGTGTTTAAAAAATTCAAAAACAAAAATTTTACCAAACTGGCCAATAATATACACATTTTAACAAAATTAAACAAAATGATGAACGGCATGGGGCATTTAATTATATAATATTAGCTGTTATCTTTATTTCCTTTTTTTGTTTGAACATTTTGCATATATAGTTATATAAGGTATGTTACTATATACATCTGAAACAATTAAAATGAAAGTATTTGTTGTTATGCAATAAATATAATACATATATTTTTTATTTTGATGTATCTTTTGTATTATTATTATAAGAAGAGTATATGATAATAAATATGTATTTCATTATATAATCTGGTACCCTGTATTAAAAAAAATCATTATTGAAAAATATCACTTATATAATTTTAGGAAATTATTACAATTTTTTTTCTTTTAATAAAAAATTATGGTCCAAACAAAGTAGACCCCTCATATTTTAAAAAAAAAAAAAATCACACACAAAATTGTAATATAAAATTATCCATTAAAAAAAGTTGTACCCCTCTAATATTTTGTTCGTTTTAAAAAAATTAAAATATCTTTAAAACTCTCTTTTAAAAATAATATTTTAAGAATAAAAATGCCTGATAAAAAGAATTTAATTAAATATTTTTATACTCAAATTAAGAACAAATATAAATGTGAATAATATAAAATAAAAAATTATGAAAATTATTATTACGTAAAATGACAATAGTAAATTTTTATACTTGTAAATATTAAATATTAAAGAAATAATCTTGTAAAAAGGGATAACTAATTAATATTTAAGTTATGTATTATATTTCAAAGATAGGCATAAAAATGAAATTATTATTTCTTAATATATAATGAGGAGAGATAAAAATAACGCACCAAGTCCATTATTTTTTAATTACGGTTCTGACCCAGTTGCATGATTTTGTGTTTTTATATGTATATTTTATATCTCCTATATATATATATATATATATATATTTTCAATTTTTTAGAAAGAGGAGATTATAAATTATCTTTTCTATTTAAAATGTATAGATAACATACATTTTTTATTTTAAGGGATTGTTTTGTTAATTTTAACATAATATTTTAAATATTTAACAGAATATATTAAATAAAAATAGATATTTATTAATTATATTAATTTTAATTTAAATGTTATAAAATATTATTACTATTGTAATAATATTTAATATAAAATTAGATATTTAATACTTATATTAATATAAATTTAAATATTATAATATATCATTATAATAATAGTAATATATAATATATAATATTAATTTTTATTAATTTTTTTAAATATTATTATATTATATATATTTAAAAATATCATAAACAATAATTTTTTGATTTAGTTTTTGATTTATTATTTTTATGTCATTATTTTATATGTAATATTGTTTATTTATTTAAACTTTATATTACAATCATAAAAACTCAATGAATATATTTAATAAAGTTTTAAAATAAAAATAATCACATTGTGCAGTATTTATAACTACTAACATTAAAAGTACCTGTGATTCTACCACTACAAAAGAGAATATATTTTAGAAAGTGTTGACGTCGTTTTTTGTCAACTTAAATAGTAGAGCAATTAAATAATAAAATACTGGAGCAAATGAATAAAGAGGAAAACTAGAGAATTTTTACATGGTTAAGAAGTTAACTCTGCCTAGTACACGAATCTATGTTATTAAGACTTGAGAGTTTTCTGGAAACTTTTCAGAGAAGAGTTGCCCAGAGTTTTCTCTCAAGAAATCAGAAATCGGTCATTTACAAATGGTGTTTTCTTCTCTATAATAGAGAAGGTTGCAGAATTCATTCCCATATATTTCGAGAAGATATTCTGTAAATCAATTAATATAATGTTATTTAATGCATTATCTCCTACATACACGGAAACATCCCATGAAGATCGGGAACAAATAACTGATTAAATGATATCCCTTAAATATAGAGATTGTACAACAATAAACATGTTCACACGTAATGAGTTATCCCAGATGATTCATCAAATCTTCGAGATCAGCAATAGGCATTGAGTCTGCCAAGACTATGAGTCAATCATGAGCTTGCAATCTAACTTCCCGCTATGCCAAGTAGATGCTGACGATGCTGTCACCTCCGAGCTTGTACTTCCCGAGCTCGATCCATCTCGCCTGATGCAATCATGGAAAAGTATATTCACGTGTCATACCATGACCATTGCAAGCTCAGAGCATACTCGAGCCCACACATGCTCGAGGTCGTTGTTTATTTCAAAGTCGTCTGACGGTTGAATCATATGACGACCGTATATATTTCGAGCTCACACCTGACGAGCCCAGTTTTCGGGGTCATAACATCTTATCTTGAAATCTGGGTGTAACCGAAAGCTTGAACTGAGAAATCATTCTCATATGTATAGACAATATTACACTAACAATATATTTTCTTTCCCTTTGAAAATCCAGATTTTTTAGTAGTGTAATCCTTTTCAATTGACTTGTTTTTCCAACGTGGCAATACTCCATAACAAAATCCAGAAGTTAGAATAAACCCAAAATCTAGAACTAAAACAATTGAAGAACAAGGAATTATCTAGCTCGCTTGAAATTTATATTTACGAAACAATCACATAACACTCTAAAGATAAGTTGTTTGAAAAACGTCTAACGGAATTTAGTGATCATCATAGCTAAGTTCTAATCACTTATGCTCATGTATGGCCAATCCCTTCTCCTCATCCACTTGATTGCATTCAGAATTGTCACTTGAATGGCACGAAGCAAAGTCCCCCTCTTTTGGTTCACTCTCCGGTTTAGTCACCACATAATGAGTAGCAAAGAAACTGAAATACACCAAATTTAGAGCTGCCAAACCAGCTATGATAAAATAGTAGTAGTCAAGCTTATTCTTGTTAAGATCATGGTTCCCCAACCATGGTGATTTACTAGTCTTCTCTGTTATAGAATGGACTGCATTGACGATGGCCGAGCCTATATAGCTCGCAATGGAGAGGCAAAGGAAAAAGATTGCACCAGCAACCGTTCTCATGTTCTCTGACAACTGCATAGTGAGGAATTCCATTATGGCAACAGCAGCAAAAGCTTCAGTCAATCCAGACAAGCAGAACTGGGGAAAAAGTAAGGTGACCCTCGTCGGTGAAATGAACGTGCCTTGTATTGTGGCTGCACTCCGGCGGTGTCTCTCAACTATCCCAGCTACTACCATGAGAAAAATTGACATGACAATGCCAATCCTGATTCTCTGCCTCATACTCAACCTTTTATCCTTTCCAGTCATTTTTCTTGTCCGGGGAACGTAAATCTTCTCATAGATGTAGATCCATATGGAAAGTGCAACCATTGAAACAATGCTCATCCACCCTGGTGGGAACAAGAAATGTGCTCCAAATCTTCTGTCCATTTGCATAGCTTGAAGGACCCCAAATGTGCTGTTTTGGTCCATTGTCATAAAAGCTCCAATCACTGAAACCCCAACAGGCAAAACTGCTACTAAGCACTTGAGTTGCTCAACTTGCTGCACACTACAAAGCCTCCAGTCATTTCTAGGCTTGCCCTGATTGTCTAACTCATCTGCGCTAGTGATTACAGCAGCCTTGTCAAAAATCTTGAACCTCTCAGTACGAGGGAGTTTCAACTCCGAAACTGTAGTGAAAGGGGGATCGTAAAACGAGTTCTCATCTGTCTGGATTGGTCCAACAGTGATTCTGCGCTTTCTACAGGCAGCTGCGATCACCTTCAATATGTCTGTAAAGACACTCCCTTGAGGCTTCACGTTGATGTAAGTGTGGCGACCAAGTAAGAAAATGGATATGGAGAAGCCAAGGCAGAGAGTGGGGATAGCAAATCCCAGAGTCCAACTCACACTAGTTTGAATGTAAACCACAATAGTCAGGGCCACAATCAAGGCAATGGTGAAACAAAAGTACCACCAATTGAAAAAGCTCTCCATTTGAGCTTTTCCTTTGGCTGTTCTTGTATCGAATTGGTCAGCACCAAAGGCAATGTTGCAGGGCCTAATTCCTCCAGCTCCAATGGAATACAAGCCAAGGCCTGCAAAGAGGATCCCCAGCTGCCAATCTAGAGCCTTTGGGCATTCTATCTTCGATTCCGGATTGCAGTGAGATGGTCTGAGTAGCTTTATGCCTGCAGTTAGTGTTATTATCCCCATGCCCTATGAAAAAGAATATAGAACCATCTTTGTTAATATAGTGTTATCTCAAATAAGTCTCCTACACATGTTCTCTATCAAAGTTTTTTGCTTTAGTTGTTTTGAATGCTTGAACGATTATATTAAGTAGGTGTTAGGTGAGAAAAAAAATGACAATGAGATAGATTCTTTGACTGACATACATAAACTACAACTTTTTGTTTCTATATAAGATAATCACAATTTTTAATGAAAAATATAGTTGCCTTAAAAACCTGCTTGGATATTAAATCCCTTCATTTTTTGTTTTCTTAACAATTTATTTTGAGATAATATATACATAATAATGTAGGTGAAATGAAAAGTAATTTACCAGAAGAGAAGCTATGGTGCCACAGAGAAGAGTGTAGAACTTGCCCAAATAAGCATCGGAAACAAAAGCACCAGCAATAGATGAAAAATTTGAAAAGCCACTCCATACATTCACCACTGTTACTAAAAATACACCACTCAGATTGTATTTAGTGCTCAGATAGACTGTGATATTTGCTATCAAGCTCATTGAAGCCAACTTCTCGAATGATTCGTTTCCTTTATACCAAAAAATACCCAGAAAATAAATATTAAAAACTCAGCGTAAAAAACATATGCACATTTGTAAATTAATATACACATATTATACGTGCATGCATTAAAAGCTTATGTGTTTGTCTATATACCAAGAATGTACTTGATAGATCTCCATCCTCCTGCTTTTCTTTCATGACCACTAGATGAATGAGGAGGAGATGGGATTGCAGTGTACTGATCAGTTGGAGGAGAAGAAGAAGAAGGGTGTCCCTTCTCCATTTTTTTAAATATAATTTATTTTTTTCTCCGATTTCTCTTTGTGAAGTGTTTTCTCTGTTTTAATAGCTTTTTTCTACCATATAAAAATATATAATATAAGTTCTCATTCAGCAACAAGAAACTTTCAAAATAGCTTTGAAGACTAAGCTGACTTGGCTAATTATTCGGACATTTTAACATCAAGAAAATTTTGAATACACAACAAATTACAGCGCGTTAACTTTGTTACAAACCTAGGGCCATTTTTTCATCAGTTTCTTTCTTTTTTTCTTTTATGGGATATGTATATTCGTTTTGGCTGATCGATGTGTCAAAAGATGCATATTTCTCTGAATTAGTGGTTATGATTTCGTGAGATGTTCAACAGTGTTTTCCAAGGCGTTTGATCGATCCTTAGTTTACGTATTTATTGCATCACCACTGTTTATTTTTGTTTATCTTATTAAAACTTTGCTAAACGATTGAGTGGAACGTGAGAAAAACTACTTTTATCAAACATATTATAACAATAATCTCTTCTTCTCTGTATCATACAAATTAATTAGACAACATACAGAGTTATTGAAAATTACCAAATTCACCATTATTAATTGATACACTTTTTTTAGGGCCATTAAGTAATAGATTATATGATCTCTTATTAATAAACTAAAGAAAAACTTTATTGTTTTATTACTAATAATAATTTCTCATTGTCATAATATATAATAATAATAATACTTTTTTAAAAAAAAAAAAAAACTAAAATTAGCTGTCATAATCTATATATCATTATTATTTTATTTTTTTTGAGAAATCAGCTATTATTATTATTATTGATATTGGATAAAGAGATTTTTGTAAAAACAATTTATCAATTTATATGTATGTATATATACTAGGTAAAAGCAACATACAATTTATTTAATTTTATTTAAAAATATATTAATTTATTTTTATTATTTTTTAATTGTTATATAAATTTTAAATAAATAAAAAATGTCATATATTATAAAATAATGACATAAACATATTTAAAAAAAAAACCAAAGTCTATAGTTTAAAAACAAATAAGATAATTTTTTCAAAAAATAAAAAAATGTTAAACCAATAATCCATTAGAAACACATTTTTTTTATATATAATAAAGTTAAGAAGCATTCTAGTTTCTAAATTAAATATTTTTTTCTAGTTTTCTTTTAGAAAAAATACTTATGAATTTCAATATAATAAAAAATTCAAAAATTCAAAATTAAAACTATAAATTTAAAAAGTTTATTAGATCAAATTTTAATAATTTAATTTAAAAAAATTTAAAGCCAACAAAAAGTTATATCTAAATATATATTATTTAATTATTGCCTAGAGGAATTAAAATAATTATATTCTAATTAAAAAAATTAAAAGGAAAAAAATATGTATATTTATGTCTTATTATACTATTATATATATGTATGGATAAATAAAATACGTTAAATGACAAAATAAATAATTAATAAAAACATATTAAATTTAAACATATAAATATTTGTTTGCTGTAGTTTTGAAAATATAAGTGATGGATTAATTTAAATATGTGATGATAATTTTGTTGACCCTCGATTTGGCTAACGACACGGGATCAAATTAACAACAAAAAAATAAGAAAACAATTAAGAATGGAATCCAATGGTAAAGAAATGACACAGATGATTTATAGTGGTTCGGTCCCAACAATATGGTAACAACCTACATCCACTTAGTATTATTATTGATATTAAATCCCAATGTCGTGATCAAAGAACTAGGGTTCTTGAGTTTTACAAGCCTAAGGAGAATTACAACAAAATAGTAGATAATCACACTTACGCTCTTTCTATGAGTATATCGAAAATAGGTTTCAAAAAGTCCCTTCCTTGAGCCATTTCATTCATATTTATAGGCTCAAGGGAGTTACATGGGCCAATGGGCCTTAATTATCCTTAATATCAGCGTATCAAGGCAATAAAGAGGAAATAATAAATGTAGTTATTACAAGATTGCGTATCTTAAAGGAAATAACTAAGAGCGTGCGACCAGATTGGTCGTATCTAATCACGAGATCTAATGGTGTAAGGAACACCTGGTCGATGGTCGAGTAGGATCTTTTCATTTGAAATCACCACGTGCCAGACACGTGCAAGGAAAGTTTGCCACGTCATCAGAGGCCATTTTTGGGTGAACATTTGCCTCCCAAGTTTATTTTACTGAGACCAGCATAAAGTAAACTTAGGTGTCTGACCTTTCGTATGCCCCATAAAACCTGTCAGAGCCGTCCATGCCTCTACGAAAAAGGTAACCAATCATGTCCAAACAGGTCTTTTCGGTTTCCCAAAAAATTGTCTGACAGCTATTGCGTTTCCCCATGCTTTGAAAAAAGTAATTCCATGATTACCTCTTTTACAGTGCCACAATCAATCTAAATAATCCCCCAAGATCATTTTTTACCTTTTACCTTTTACCTTTTACTTTCTCCTCAAGAACACTGAAGATCAGAGCCAAACAAACCCAGAAACTTTCATCGTTGATCCAAGGTACTTCTGCTTAGTCGTTCGAGACGCACGTATTCATACTCCAATTTTTATTCAAGTAAGTTTTCCGAACCTTTCAATTATTTGAGATGCCATGCAACACCTGTTTCATCTTCGTTTTGTATTCTAAGTTTTTGAGCATTCTCGACTATTCTTGAAAAATAGCTTCGGGGTAGACGACTACACTGATCTGTGTTTGATAGGGTAGTGAAATAATGCTTTATAAGGGTTAAGAACTAGTTTGGTAGTTAGGATATTTAACTTAGGGCGTGAAATCGAAGTAAAAATTTGATTTCTGAGCATGTAGAAAAAACTAGGTTTTTCCCGCCCTTTAAGAGTCGAAAAGTTTTTCCTGAAAAACTTTTCACTTCTGCTTTTTAATCCATTTTTCAAACTGCTCGCTTTAAATATAGCATTTTTTGTCAGAATGCAACTAGTCATATAAAAGCTTAGCTTTTATACTGGAGCAGCGTTATTCCAACTTTTAAACACCTTGATCTTTCTGGCCATTAGATTCTCATCTCCCCTTTTCTGTTCGTAGATTTTCATGCAATATCCATGGGGAGGTGAGAGGCCAATCGACGACGATCTGCTGGCATAACTGCTCGAGGATGAGGAACAACCGTCACGGATAATTCCGGAGATCCATTTTTCTCGTGTCACCCCAAACAATCCATCGACCCCACCTCAAAACATGGGTCGAGTAAAGTCCAAAGCCCAGAAAAAGAAACCATCCACTCTTCCTTCAAATCAGCCTGCTCCTCGTGCTGAAATTCCTTTGACCAATGGTTGAGAAGAAAATACCCCTGACCCAGAAATCCAAAGTGAAGCCCAAATTCGAAACGCCATTTGACCAGATGTCTAATGGTACGTCGCTCCCCCTAGCCAAATTTCGGTTAGGATGATAGCCAACTATCTTAGGAAATACAGACTTCCTGGGGTAGCCTTAGTTCGACCGACCAGAGACCAACGAGCAAACCTGCCTGGAGGTGCCTTTAGCGCCTGGTCAAGATTTTACATTGAGGCAAGAACGATTCTGCCTCTCCATCCTTTCTTCCAAGGAGTGGCCAACTATTTTGGGTCGCTCCTTTCCAAATAACCCAAAATGGGTATAGAATGCTCTTCGCACTCTATATCCTTTACAATCATAAGAAGTGGCATGTTCCCATGCCACACGAGGTCAACTACCTGTTCGACCTAAAATCCAACCCCAACCAATAAAATACGGGGTTCTTTCATTTTTGCCACCAGGAAACGACCCGCACTTTCCTGAGTGATACCACCTTCAAATCCAATGTGGGGAAGTACCATCTAGAGTACTTTTTGACTACTCACATGGTCGCCAACAACCTGGCCTTCACTCAAGGAGGTAATATCTTTGCTTTCCTGGTCGTTTATTTTCCTTGTATTTTATTTGCATTCCCCTTAGAGATTTAACATATTTCAGGTCCATGGCTGCGACCAGCTCCCACTCCAGACATGACTGACAAAGAGAAGAGCGTCAATCAGTTGGTCACTGAAGCTAACCTGAGACTGGTCGAGCTTCTGACACCTCACCAGGATGTGAGGGAGTCAACGACGATGAGTGCCACCGGTGAGGAGATTCCCGAGCAGCACCCAGATGTGTCACAACCTCAAAGGAGGAGGACAACTGGAGTGACAATCAAGGAACCCTCCAGCACCCCGTGAGCAGCTGCTCCCCCTGCCCCTACGGGAAAGGGAAAAAAGAAAGCTTCCGAACCCCCTGCACCCATCGAAGAGCCTTCAGATGAGAACGGTATTGTCTTCTCATTCTTAGATAGTTTGCCAATTCCCTGTCACTTATTTGATGGGGACGACAACTATAAGTATACTCCAAACTTAGATTCAGATTTCTTCCAGGCAGTAAGTGAGGGTAGTAGTAGTTCAGTAAGTAATGTAGCGACCGGTAGTTATAGCATTGGTACTTTAGCTCCATCTATACATATTGTCTCACTGCTCGCAATGTTTCCTTACATGCAGATATGTCGTCTGAAGACGTGTTCGATCACTAGACCGCCGCTGCTACTCCCTCGAGCAGGAAGAAAGATAGCAAGAGGGTTCGCGGAGAAAGCAGCAAAACTGCTTCAAAGAAGGCCCGGACTGAGGGTCCTTCAGCAGCTGCTCCTTCGAAGGAAGCCATGCCACCTCCCACAAAGGAAACAATGCCACCTCCTTCTCCACTCGACCAGTCGTCTTCAACTGCACCAGTCTACCAACACTCTGCTCTTCCAGCGCTTACCGACCAGCCACACCACACTCAGCCCGAAGACACTCTGGCCAGCACCGTGGTTAGTTCGGCCAGGGAGAGAATATATAAACTCTCCAAGCATAAACGCAGTCAAGAGGCCATCGTCAGCACCAGCTCCAGGGAGGCTGACCAAATAATAAACCTAGGGCTGGATGAGATAGCCAGTGTAAGTTGTTTTCCGTTGTTGAGTCATTTTACTCGATTAATTTCTGCCATCATCTTATTTCTTTTATCTGATAGCAGGGATTGCTGACTATCACTACTGGTTGGCGCCACACGGGTACTTTGGTCACCCAGACTAAAGATTTTGACATCAGGCACAAGTAGGCAGTGAAGGTGCTCGAGGGGAAGAATGCTGATCTGCTCGAGAAAAACGTATAGCAGACCAACCAGAGCGATGAACTGTGTGAGCAGAAAGCCCAGCTAACCGAAGAGTTGTTGGAGAGTCGGGCTGCTCTGAACAAATCTAATGAAGACAAAGAAAGATTCAGGGAGAGTGCCAAACTAAACTACCAAGAAGCCAAATATCTTGAGCTCAATCTGATTGCAAGCAGAAAGGAGATGGAGGAGCTGGAGGGGCGTGTTAAGGAGCTCGAAGAGACTAATGCCAAAAACTTGGAGAAGTATAGGGAAGCCACCCACCTTTACTTCTACGAGTTTTGGAAACATAATCAAAAGGCCGACTTCAGCTATCTGTCTGAGCACTTGAGACGAACTCAAATAACCCGATGAACCATTCGCCTAGAGGAAGAAGAAAGAACCAAAATTCCTACTTCCTCAGAAATTTCCTTAGCAATGGGGATTGACGGCGCAGATAATGAAGCTGGCACTACTGTTGACCAAAACACTCCTCAAGATCCTCCAGCCTCGTAGGATTTTTATTTTTATTTCTTTATCTTTTAGATACACGACCTGCGGGTCGTGATGTAAAGACGATGTTTAACTTTTATTGTTGCAAGGGAACCTTTTTTTCTCTTAATAGACAATTACATCCGAGCAGCAACTGCTCGCGTTGTAAAGGAATTCCTTCTGATGTTATAATATTTGCATTTTCTTATAACATCTGTTCGCATGACCGAACTTAGCATAGTACTTTGGTTTGATTTAACAAAATACAAAATTTTGAAAAATACTCTAAGTACCGTATCATGCTTTCACTTATTTTTCTCGTGTGTTTACATACCTGTCGATATGCTTTGCTTACTAGATGCCTTATATGCCCCCCAAGTGATTGAGGAGCTTTAGGTCTTCGGTCACTTGCCTTGACCAAAACCTGTTCGAACATTACTGCTCGTAGTAGAGTATTTAAATCGATAATATAGCAAAACAACACACGTAATGAGCAAATACTTGTAATAAATACAATAATTGGCAAGAATGACTGGCTGCGCACACTCCCTTTTATTTCTCGTAATAAATTGACAAATCGTGTCTGTACGAGTGATCACCGAAATGGTCTTACACTTATAAGCAATCAGTCACATAAAAATGACCAACCCTTTTTCATAACTTGTGAAAAGTAAAATTAATACAAGCCAATTCTTTAAGAAGAATTGTTTATTGGTAGTACTTGTGCAGGTGTTCTCCATTCCAATAGCGAGGAATGAGATCTCCATTTAAGCGAGCAAGTTTGTAAGTGCCTGGATGGAGGACTTCATCAATCTACTATGGTCCTTCCCAATTAGGTCCGAGTACTCCAGCAGCCTGGTCGCGGGTGTTGATGAAAACCCTTCTAAGTACTAGATCTCCAACATTGAATTTCCTTTCATGTACTTTAGAATTGAAATACCGGGCGACCTTTTGCTGGTAAGCTACTACTCAAAGTTTGGCTTGCTCACGCTTTTCATCGATCAAATACAGGGACTCCATCAATAGTTGGCTATTAGAGCCTTGATCGTACGTCATTCTCCGATGCGATGGCAGATCTAATTCGACAGGCAACATAGCTTCGTATCCATAAGCTAGGGAGAATGGAGTATGGCCTGTTGCTTTTCGATGGGAAGTTCTATACGACCAAAGGACTTCAGGCAATTGCTCTGGCCATGCTCCCTTCGCTTCCTCAACTCTTTTCTTCAAAGTATCCTTTAGAGTTTTATTAACTGCTTCGACTTGTCCATTTTCTTGAGGATGAGCGACTGAAGAAAAGCACTTGATAATTCCATGTCGTTCGCAAAAATCCGTGAACAGATCACTGTCAAACTGCGTGCCATTGTCCGAGACAATTTTTCTTGGCAATCCATAGCGACACACAATGTTTTTAACCACGAAATCCAGTACTTTCTTGGTCGTTATGGTTGCAAGTGGCCCGGCTTCGACCCATTTTGTGAAGTAATCAACAGCCACTATAGCGTACTTGGCACTGCCCTTTCTTGTGGGCAGAGGTCCGATTAAATCTATACCCCAGACTGCGAACGGCCACAGACTTTGCATCTGTTTTAGCTCATTAGGGGCTGCTCATGGAATTTTGGAGAACCTTTGGCATTTATCACACCTCCGCATGAATTCCATTGATTCTCCATTCATTGTTGGCCAGAAGTATCCTTGCCTTAGGATCTTTTTTGATAAGCTCTGCCCTTCAGCATGGTCTCCACAAAAGCCTTCGTGGACGTCTTTCATCAATTCTTTGGCCTTCTCTTTCGAAATACATCTGAGGAGTGGCATTGAGTATCCCCTTTGGTACAAGATTCCATCGACCAGGTTATTCCTAGCAGCCTGCCACTCAAGGGTCCTAGCTTTGTTTCTGTCCGTTGGTAACACGCCTTGCATAGGTACTCCATGTAAGGTGCCATCCATGTATCCGCCGCCTGGATCACCAAAGAGGTCTCCTCTGCTTGGATACTTGGTGCAGATAGTCGCTCCACTGGCACTATGTTAAGAGTCTCAGCATCCTTGGCACTTTCCAGTTCGGCCAAAGCATCACCGTTTGAAATCTGGTCACGAGGTACTTGCTGGAGAGTGTATTATCAAACTGCACCAATAGATCCTTCGCCTTTTTTAAGTAAGCGACCATTTTTAAGCCTCGAGCCTGGTACTCTCCAATGATTCGATTGACTACTAACTGAGAATCACTGTAGATGTCAAGTGGCTTTATGTGCATGCTCCTGGCTAACCGTAATCCAGCAAGCAGTGCTTCATACCCGGCTTCATTATTAGAAGCAGTGAAGTCAAACCTGATTGCGCAGTGAAATCGATGCCCCTCAAGCATGATCAAAATCACACCTGCTCCTGCGTGGTGCTCATTAGAAGAACCGTTTGTAAAAAACTTCCAAGAAGGAGTTTGGCTTAGAGACTTAGGTTCTTCAGACCCTTCTGGCTGCTCGCTGTCTGGAAGCCCAATGAGTTCTACGATGAAATCGGCCAGAGCCTGTCCTTTTATCGCTGCTCGTGGCATGTAAGAGATATCAAACTGCCCAAGTTCGACTGCCCATTTCAACAATCTGCCTGCGACTTCTGACTTCTGTAGAACTTGCCGTAGAGGTTGGCCGGTCAAAACTATGATTGGGCGAGCTTGGAAGTAGGGCCGCAGCTTCCTGGAGGCTAAGATTAAGCAATAGGCTAATTTTTCAATAGGTGGATACTGCAGCTCCGCTCCAATTAGACTTTTTCTTACATAATAAATAGCCTTCTGCACGCCTTCTTCCTCTCTTACTAGGACAGCACTAGCAGCGTATTCTGTGATCGCCAAGTAAATGAACAAAGTTTCTTTATCAACCGGCTTTGATAGAATCGGTGGTTGCGACATGTGCGTCTTCAAAGCTTGAAAAGCCTGTTCGCATTCCTCCGTCCATTCAAATTTCTTGCTGCCTCTAAGTAGATTAAAAAATGGGACGCATTTGTCTTTAGACTTGGAAATAAATCTACTGAGAGCTGCAATTCTTCCTATCAAGCTTTGAACATCCTTGATCTTCATCGGCGATTTCATATCGACCAGGGCTTTGATTTTCTTGGGATTGGCCTTAATTCCTCGCGAGTTTACTATGAATCCTAAGAACTTCCCTGATCCTACTCTGAAGGAGCACTTGAGGGGATTTAGCTTCATCTGATATTTTTTCAAGACGTTGAAGCATTCTTGCAAGTCCCCTATATGCTCTTCTGCCTTCTTCGACTTAACCAGCATGTCATCGACATATACTTCCATGTTTGTGCCCATCAGCTCCTTAAACATGTGGTTGACCAACTGCTGGTAAGTCGCACCAGCGTTTTTCAAACTAAAGGGCATTACTTTGTAACAGTAAAGCCCTGTATCAGTCCAAAAGCTAGTGTGATCCTCATTAGGAGGATGCATACTGATCTTATTATATCCGGAGTATGCATCCATGAATGAGAGAATTTCGTGCCCTGCAGTGGCATCAACCAGTTGGTCAATTCTAGGGAGTGGGAAACAATCTTTAGGGTAGGCTTTATTAAGGTCTGTGAAATCCACACATGTTCGCCACTTGACATTCGTCTTGGGAAAAAGCACGGGATTAGAGACCTTGATGGATAAAATGCTACCCTGATGAATCCATTCTCCTTCATCTTCTCAACTTCTTCCTTTAGAGCCTTTAATCTATCTTTGTCGAGCAGCCTTTTTTTCTACTTTACTGGTGGAAAACTCTTGTCTATGTTCCGGACATGGCTAATGACTGCAGGGTCTATTCCAACCATGTCTTTGTGTGACCAGGCAAAGACATCTTGGTTTTTCCTTAAAAATTCCACCAATGCTTGCTTTATTGTTGTCTCTAAGTTTTTACCGACTTTCACAACCCTGGTCGGATTTTCTTCATCGAGTAGGACCTTCTCAAGGTCCTCAATGGGCCCAATCTCTTCATCAAAATCCCCAAAGCGAGGATCTAAATCTCTGTCCTCACTTTGGGCAACGCCCTATTTGGTGACATCATCACCTAATTGGGCTTGTACATCAGTTACCATTTGCATCTCTTTTCCGGCAACTTCCCTTGATACACCTTTCTTCGCCTTAGATATCGAGGCGTTGTAGCATTCCCTCGCTTCCCACTGATTTCCCAACACGCATCCTATCCCTGCGTCGGTTGGGAATTTCATGGCAAGGTGCCATATCGAGGTAACGACTCGCAGGTCGACCAGAATTGGCCTCCCAATTACAGCATTATATGCTGAAGGACAATCAACTACTATGAAAGTAGTGAGTAATGTCTTATTTGCAGGTGCAATTCCTGCCGTAACTGGGAGCCTAATCGACCTAGTTGGGGCGAGCCCTTCGCCGGAAAAACCATAAATGGTTTGGTTGCATGGCTCCAAGTCCTTGACGAACAATTTAATTCTTTCCAGTGAAGACTTGTATAAGATGTTGACTAAACTTCTTGTGTCAACCAACACCAGCGGATCAGAGTATGGGAATCGTACATGTTAGGCATCGTCCTCAGAGAAGGTTATTAATTCCTCCTCTGTTCGAGCCTTCTTTGGTGCTCGATCCTCCACACTCATCATATCAATGTCCTGGTCATGGCGTAGGGTTTGAGTGTATCGCTCCCTTTCCTTCCCACTGTCCCCTGCAAGGTGTGGGCCACCACAGATGGTGAGTAACGTGCCTGCCACAGGAGCTGGCTGTAAAGATGGTGAGCGTTGGCGTGTAGGTGCTTGCTCGTTGGCACCTTAAGCCTCTCGCTGAGACCCTCATACGGCTTGCACATATCTTCTTAGATATCCCTGCCTGATCAAGAAGTCAATTTCATCCTTCAAATGGTTGCACTCATTGGTGTCATGTCCGTAGTCGTTGTGAAAATGACAGAATTTCGTTGTGTCTCTCTTGGAGATATCCTTTTTTATAGGTGTGAGTCACTTATAAGGAACACTAGAGCTGGTCGCCTGGTAGACCTCTTCTTGACTTTTGACAAGGGTCGTATAGTTGGTGAATCTCAACTCATATCTATTGCCTTTGGGGCATTTATTCTCAGATGATGACGGCTCGTTGCCCGCCCTTTTTCCACCATTTCTGCCATTTCCATTCCCGTTGCCATTGGGTTTATCTGACCCGTTGGCAGCCTTGGCGGGTTCATCCTTCGGTCCTTTTCCTTTCGTAGGCGATTTCACCTCGTTGGCAATCGCATCCTCGAGCTTGATGTCCCGATCAGCTCGATCCAGAAACTCCTGGGTACTCTTTACCCCATTTTTCCTCAGGCTGTCCCAGGGAGGGGAATGGCGCCTAACCCCAGCAGTCAGGGCCATCATCTTGCCCTCGTCGCCCACTATTTTGGCTCCAGCCACTGCTCGTATAAAGCGCTGGACGCACTCCTTTAAGGGTTCTCCCTCTTTTTGGTATATCTTCACTAGCTGGTTGGCCTCAGTAGGGTGTATGCGACCAGCATAAAATTTTTCGTAAAATTCATTCACGAACATCTCCCATGATACTATACTGGCAGGAGGTTATTTAAAGAACCACTCCTAAGCGATGTCAGATAGTGTGGCAGGGAAGATCCTGTAGCGGGCATCGTCCGACACCTTATGAGTTCCCATTTGTATCTTAAATTTGTTGACATGAGATACTAGGTCTCCGTACCCATCAAAGTTTGGCAGTACCAGAATTTTGAATTTACTGGGGGTTTCTGCCACAGCAATCCTTTGCACAAACGGAGTGCCTCTCCTCCAATCGTACTCTATGTGGGATGTTCGACTCCCAACTAGCTGCTGTACTTTCTGGTTCAAAGCATCAATTTGTGCCTGAACCGCGTCTGGGATCGCTGGGGTGACTGGTGCTGGAGGAGCGTACTCATCGTGCCTCTCGCGATGGTCGTTGAGCATGTCCCTCAAATCATCATCCCTGCGCCTCTGCTCGCTAAATCCTAGCTGATCAAAGATGTTATTTTGTCGGGGTTGCCCCCTAGTGTTATGGCGCGTCGGCCTATTATCTCTTGGCGGGGGGTTTCTGTCTCCACCTCTTTCTTCATTCCCCCAACTAGCATTCCTCCTGCCAGAATCAACCTCATTATAGTCATGACCGTCTCTGAACTGTGACTGACTATGGCACGACCGGATGTACATGTTGTTTCCTCCTCGGGCTGGCGTCTCCCGAGTGTCAGGGGGAGGCCTGCGCTGGTCGTGGGGTCCCCGTGCATTATTATGTCATGGGGGGCCCCTGACTGCAGAGCCTGATTCGTTGTGCTTTCAATTGGCAGAAGGACGCTGCCCCCTGCTCAGTGGAATTGGCTCTTCGTCCCCCGGGCGTCTAGGATTGCGGGGCGGCTGTCTGACCCTATTCTGCCTCTGGCGCTGGGGATTGCCGCGACCAACTTGAGATGGCGGCTGCGGCTCAGGATCCCGATTTGGGAAATCATCTTGAGTGACAGGTGGCTGCTCCGGCCATTGAGGGCTCGCTGGCTGAATTTGAGGACTCGGATTTTGGGCCCGTGGCGGTTGTGCATTCGATGGCTGATTTGGTTGTGAGGCCAGGACATCTTGTCCTCGGGCCAATTGAATGGCTGATTCAAGAGCGGTCGTGGCCTCTCTTTTTCGACGGTCCATGTCCGCCTGCTGCTCATTCAACTCTTGGTGCTGACGCTCAATCTCCCTCTGTTGTAGCGCCATGGTCTCTGCTGCGCTCTCTTGATTGGCCCTCAGATTGGCCAACTCATCTTGCAACACCCCTAGTGTTGCCCTCAGCATTTCTGAATCCAACTCCTCCTCTTCAAACTCTAAATGTGGTTCATTCTCCGCCACATTTGGGGGAGGAGGTTGAGATGATGCAGCGCCAGCGGCCTATCCAGCTCTCTTGGATGTCTTTGCCATTTGATTTTCTTAAAGCCTCTTGATCAAACTCTCAATGAAAGCACCAGAATGTTGACCCTCGATTTGGCCAACGACACGGAGTCAGACGACAAAAAAATAAGAAAACAATTAAGAATGGAATCAAATGGTAAAGAAATGACACAGACGATTTATAGTGGTTCGGTCCCAACAATGTGGTAACAACCTACGTCCACTTAGTGTTATTATTGATGTTGAATCCCAATGCCATGATCAAAGAACTAGGGTTCTTGAGTTTCACAAGCCTAAGGAGAATTACAACAAAATGGTGGATAATAACACTTACGCTCTTTCTATGAGTATATCAAAAATAGGTTAAAAAAAGTCCCTTCCTTGAGCCCTTTCATTCATATTTATAGGCTCAAGGGGGTTACATGGGCCAATGGGCCTTAATTATCCTTAATATCAGTGTATCAAGGAAATAAAGAGGAAATAATAAATGTAGTTATTACAAGATTGCGTATCTTAAAGGAAATAACTAAGAGTGTGCGACCAGACTGATCGTATCTAATCACGAGATCTAATGGTGTAAGGAACACCTGGTCGATGGTCGAGCATGATCTTTTCATTTGAAATCACCACGTGCCAGACACAAGCAAGGAAAGTTTGCCACATCATCAAATGCCACTTTTGGGTAAAAAAATTTATTATTCATTTATTACTTTTTATTATTTGTTTCAATTTATTTACCTTAATTAGATTGTTTTTACTTCAATTTAAATAAGATAATTTTATTATTATTTTAAAAATATTTATCTTATTTAACTGACTTTAAAACTAGTGGAGTGTTAAATCTAACAAAGAACAACCATTTTCGTTAAACTCACATTTATAATATATAAAGATATATATGTTGTTCATGTTTTTACCAGAGGACACGTAGCAGTCATTAGAGGTGTAATTAAGCTCCTCGAGCGCTAGTAAGGTTTTGTACTATGATTTGGCAAGACGCAAATGTCTCTGAGTGAGGCCACGCCTCGAGTTCTGTCCTCGAGGTGTGAATGTCTCCAAGCGAGGCCACATCCTGTGACTGTTTCCAAGGTATGGATGTCTCCAAGTAAGGTCATGCCCCGAGGACCATTTAGGTGGTCCTCACTTTCTTCCTTCGCCAATTCGCCAGAACTAGGATTCTTGTCCTTGGACCTGGAGTAGATGTAAGGTGTTTATCACCGTAGCTGTGCCCCATCCAAAGATTGTCTGACAACTTTTGGTGAGCCTTAAGTAGTGGTGTCGAGATCATACACTCGATAATCGACATTTCCCACAAAGCCGCCTGACATGGGTGAACGTGCATCGTATCCTGACATAATCAGATACATGTTCCCCGTAAGGTTGGCAGCCAACTTTCTACAAATGGGCCCCTGTAATCTGCATGGGGCCATGGTCTTTATTAGTGCATCCTATGTGATTAATTAGTAGTTTAATCCCCAAATAATGGGGAAGGTTGTATTATTGTCCATTAAGGGCATTAATAACCCAGGCCTCTATAAATGTGGCTAGGGTATTCATTATAAAGGGTTCAGAACTTTGGCTAGTTAAGCATTATAAACTCAGAGCAATATATACGCTGCCTGAGACTCCATTGAAGCTTGCTCAAACAAGATTCAAACTCACGTGAACTAGGGCTTTTTTCTAGCCTTAACCATGCAAAATCACTGTGTTATTTTATTTTAGTTTCTGTCAAGTTCATAGACTAGGTTGATAGCGAAAAAGGCAGTAATATTTTGGTGCTTTCATGGAAAGCTTGAATAAAGCTTGAAGAAAAGGCCATGGTGACCAATTGACAGAATGAACCAAATGATGCGGCTCCTCCCACCGAAGCTGAGGGAGGAGAAACCAGTCATCCACCTCCACAAGACATCCAGAGATGGTCTAGGAGGATTACAATGAGAATGCTTAATACGACGACATAGACGATGGTGGCGATGACGAATATTATGAGGAGGATTATCCTCAACCTATGGATGCGGAGGACCCACAAAAGGTGGTGGTGCTTCGCGACCAGGTAGCTACACAGCAGCAATATCTCGATGCCCATGAGGAAAATATTGTCGCCATATAGAAGATGGTTAATGCCATGAGGGCCACTCTAGCGGCCCAAGGGCTGCGAGTGGACCCACATTGAGAAGTATCATCTAGAAATCCAGTTGATGTACCACTTGTGCACCTAGCTGGAGTGTCACCTGTTAACGCAGCATGTGTGCCTCCCGAGCACCCCGCTGACGTGGTGCAAGATCCGCCAGATGGTGTGCTGCTTACGCACCTAGCTGGAGCTCCACCTGCGCCAAAAGAGCGTGGCAAGGGAAAAATCGATGACAACCCTGCTCTGGGGAAAAAGAAGGCTCATCAAGCCCCCAAACACAACAAGACTTTGAGGTCAACGAGCAAGAGTAAAGGGCATGGTGCCCAAGGACATCGTCAGGTCGCCAGTGCCCATGGTGCTGAAGGCGTTCTGCCTAGGCGCGCCAGGATGAACTGTGCTAGGCCTGGAGGTGGTGTCCCCCTAGCACCTCACCAGTCTTGCAGAACCCCCAGCCAAGGGGCCAACATGAGGAATGTCTCTATTAATCGAGAGCAAGGCTTCAGCATCTTGGTCAATAACTAAAACATTGAGTCCGATGGAGAGACCAAAGTAGGATATCTCGAGGACAGTGGTTGCCACCAAGGTCAACCAGATCTACGAGATGGCTTAAATGCTCATACAGGTATATCAGCTCTTGGGGCCGACCCCGGGGGGAAGAGGTTAGCCAGTTCTCTGGGACAATCTTAATGCCTGGAAAAGAGAACACCAAGCATAGAGTGCCAATCAAGACCACGACCCTATCCGTGCAGAATTGAAGAGCTTAAAAAAAGATTATGCTTAGGATGGCCCGAAGACAAGGCCATGACTACGACTCGAAGAATGAGGATGGGGAGTCGTGTGCTCCCCACATAGTGGAAGCCCCATTACCCCGAGGCTGCAAGATGTTAGCCATCACGTCTTATGATTGCAGTACAGATCCCACCGACCATCTTTCGAAGTTCAACTGATTAATGTGGGTGCATCATGTCTCTAGGGATGCGAAGTGCCACATGTTCCCATTGACCTTGATGGAAATGGTGGATGAGTGGTTCATGAAGCACAAACTGGGGTCCATTCATTCCTGGCACCAACTCCCATCCTCATTCCGAAGACAATTTATAGCAGCTAGGAAGGTGAGCTTTGAGGTCAACGCCTTGGCCAACATAAAGCAAGGACTGCTCGAAACCCTTAATGCCTACATCAAGAGCTTTAAGGAGAAAGCTGCTAGGACCAAGAGGGTCAATGACGACCAGGCATCCATGTAGGGTCTCCTATGTGGGATGACCTCTAACGGAGGGGATGTCGCAGGCTCGAGGACTTCATTCGTCGAGCACAAAAGTATATTAACTAAGAGGATACCAGAATTGGAGTGTTTGGCAGACCCATCGCTTTCCCCACTCCTTTGAATCTGAGCCTCGTGGCTCTGAGGACCCAGTGCACAACATACACTCCTGTCCAATAGAGTGTGGTGAGCACCCCATAGTTCAGCCCAACTTTCTAGATAGTTGGCTTTAGTGCCATGCCTCTTGCTGGCTTCAGTGCCTCTCTAACAGGATATGAAGCCGCACCAAATGGGTATAATGATTTTCAGCCTACATTCAGTGCTAGAACTACGGCTCTAGCCCAGTCAGTTGCACCCAGCGAGACCCCTAGCAGAAATAGGCGCGGGGGCAAAGGCAAGGGCAAAAAGCCCAAAGGAGTTGGAGCAACTTCGGTAGGGCAAAGAGTACTCCCCGAGGAGAAGTATGTCTTACAGTACTACGAGTATACAGACCTGGTAGACACTTGGGAGAACATTTTCTGGGCCAGGGAACAGCACGTCGACTATCGAAAGTCGCAACCCATCCGGAGGGACAGGGAGAGGAAAGATCCCAACAAATTTTGTCGGTTCCATAATGATGTGGGGCACCACACAAACGAGTGCCGAAAACTCAAGGGTTAGATTAAGAATCTCATCAAGCTAGGGAATTTTCACTAGTATACTCGGGGCGGAGCACGCCCAACTCAAGCCCCAGCCGTAGGAGTGCCTCCACAGCAAGCAGCTCCACATGCCCTAGGCGCAACACCAACAACCCAACAACAAGAAGTCCACGTGTAACGACCCAAATTCGTTAATAAGGCTTAAGGGCCTTGATTAGTGTGCCAGGAGGGCATTAATGGAATAATTGTGATTTAATGAGTAATTATATGTTTAATAATGTTTATATGATAATTGATTATATTATGTGGTAATATGATATGTGATATATGTGAGAACCACATTATTATGTGGACAGGTTCGTTGAGCACGACTCAAGACGATTCTAGGGCCAAACAGTGGGAAAAGTCACAACGGGGTTTAAGATATGACTTTGGAGAAGTCGGGGATACTTTTAGATAGCAGATATTGATTTGGGTTATCGGGACATGAAAATAAATATATGGAGATATATTTGAGGTTAGAATGTCTAGGCGGGAATATTGGGGGATTTTACCATTTTGGCCTCGGGGACGGTTCCGGCACCCCGAGCCTCGGGATTAACTTAATGGATAAGTTAGACATAGGGAAGCTTTTAGAAGAAAAATAAATCGACTAAACACTTAGGCTCAGCTCTCTCTCTTACGCTTAAGGAAAGCAAAGGGGAAAACAAAGGAAAGGAACACAGAAAACTAAAGGGGAAACTAGCTGGAATCTCTTGGATTTGTAGTGAGAATTTGAAAGTCTAGCTTAGGGATTTATCAAGCATCAAAACAGGGTTAAGGTAAGCTCTTAATTTACTTCTATGTGGTTAGAATTCTGGACTTTGATTAAGTGTTGAAACAAGTATAGTTTTGGTGTTTTAAGGCAGAATTAAACAAGGGAACTTGGGGACTTAGCTGGGCTATAGCTTGGTGAAGTGATTCTACAGCAAAGGTAAGTTTCAATTCCTAGTTTAGAGACTTTAAATTGAATTTAAGTGGCTGGTTTGAGTGTTCATAGCACTTGGGTTTCAAAAATTGAAAGGAGGAGATTAGAGTGTGTTAGGCTGTGTTTTCTTGGGAATTATGTTGTTTAGATCATGCTAAAGAAGTTGGGAATTAATTGGTTAAGAGTTGGGAAGTTTTGGGATGGTTTAAGGTGAGGTTCTGAGCTTTGAAATGGTGTAAAATCTGGGTTCGAAGGGGAGGGTCGCGGCTCTGTTCTAGAGCGCCGCGGCCCTAGCATGCAAAGAAGACAAGGAGGTTCGGCCAAGGGGGCGCGCCGCGGTGCCCAAGGCAAGGGCTGCAACGCGTGTGTGGTTCAGTGAGGGGATCGGTTCTGTTTTGGGGAAGGGGCGCGGCTAGGCTTTGGGGGCCGCAGCCCTTGGTTGCACACATGAATTTTTTAGGGTTTTAAGCATGGGAAAGTGGTCTAGTGTGCTCGGGTTTGGTTTCACCACCGTCCTTGGTGGAATTAGGAGTCCCGGGAGTTAGTTTTGTAACTGGAAACCTATATTTGAGTATTTATGAAACCCTATTCTTTGGTTGTGGCTAGGTGATAAAAGCTTAGGCTCGGGAACAGATCGTGCTTGAGGGGCGTTGCTCGTAATTCGATAACCGTACAGACTAAAGGTAAGAAAACTGCACCTGGTTGAATACATGTGACGGGACTAAGGGCTCCCTATTGTAGAGGCTTGAAAAGATGGTATTATACCATGCAAGCCATTTAGTGAGAAAACGACCTAAGGGTGCCAAGGGTCTCACTAGCGCACAGGGCGCGGCTCGGCCACTGGCAGCCGAGGACAGCTTATTATGCACTGAGCTTGGTTTAAGCGGGCCAGAGTCAGTGGGTTAAACAGAGGGTGCGGCCTAAGTCGTCGGCCCTGAATATTATGTGATATGAATTATATATGAGATAGAATGTATCTTGAATTGGATTGTATAGGCTGAATATCTGTTGTGAATTATTTGATGAGTATACATGCTTACTGAGCTATCTGTCTGTTGTTGTCGTTTGAGTTATCTATGATGTTTTCTTGCTGGGCCTTGGCTCACGGGTGCTACGTGGTGCAGGTAAAGGCAAGGGCAAGTTAGATCAGCCCTGACTGGAGAGCTCAGTGAGCGGAATGTACATAGCCAGGTGCTTGGCCGCCACGGTTGAGATCTAAGCAAGGACATGGAACCTGAAGACTGTCTGTTTTGGCCTTAGAATGGCTAGTGGATCCTCATGTATTTTTGGGAGTCTGTAAACTTTCTTTAACTTCATTTTTGTATGGGATCCCATATTACTACAATTTATATATGCCAAATGAGTTTTTTGAGACCAAAACCTTTTTAACCTTAGCTTTTACATGTCTAGCGACACGATTTCAAATTAATGACTTGATTAGCAAGTCCTGCACCTTTATAAGTACACAGTGTAATGGTCTTGGCTATCCAGGGCGTTACACCACCGGCCTCCCCCAGTGACTGGGAGAGTGGGAAATATCTCTGGAGGACCCCACTTGGGGGGCACCTCCCGGGGTTCACAGAATAGATATGCGCGAGTTCTGAATCACGACAACGAGATACTACCATTAACTCGGCTGCCAGCACAGATGCCTAGGATGACTGACCAAGTCATCACATTCTCCGAGGACGATGCTTGGAGGGTCCATTTTCCCCACCACGATCCTTTAGTGTTCGAGAGTCAGATTTCCAACATGATGGTGGCTTGGATCCTGGTGGACAATGGGAGTTTTGTGAACATCCAATTTAAGTGAGCCTATGAGAATATTGGGCTGACCACGAGCGACTTGTCCCCGTGCACTTCGACTCTATATGAGTTTGTGGAGGAATGTCTCATTCCAATGGGGCAACTCAAGCTGCCTGTGATGCTTGGAGAACTGTCTTGTTAGGCCTTCAAGTACTATACCTTCATTGTCGTGGACTGCTCCTCGGTGAATAACACCATCTTGGGGCGTCTAGCCCTGGTAGAGTTTGGAGCAGTCACTTCCATTCACCACATGTGCATGAAGTTACCACGGAGGCGAGAATCAACACAATCTGTGGAGGCTAGGTAGTGCTACAACGTGTCCCTCAAGCACCCAGTGATGATGATCAAGGCAGCAACCCCCGAGCAGCCTCCAGACGAGGAGGTGGAGGTGCAGGCTGTTTAAGCAGAAGAACCCAATGAGTTGGACCCCATGGTTCAAGAAGAGAGGATTTCCGAACCCATGGAGGAGGCCGAGGTGGTAATTCTTGATGCCTCTCTCCCCGAAAAGGAAACTAAGGTTGGAAAGAACCTCAAGGCGGAGGTCCGAGAAGCGATGGTGAGCTTTCTCTGAGACAACCAAGATGTCTTTGCCTGGTCTCACTCTGACATGACAGGTATTGATCCAAATATTATATGCCACGCCTTGAACATCGACCCCAATGTTTCTTCAATTCAATAAAAGCATAGAACGATTGATCCAACTTGAACACTGGCTTTAAAGGCTGAGTGATTGGCACTCGAGCCAAATGGCACTTGGACAACCCGTATAGATTTCTCCGACATCAACAAGGCCTACCCAAAGGATTGTTTTCCTTCGCTGAAGATAGATTAGATGGTCGATGCCACCTCCGGGTATGAAATCTTGTCTTTTATAGACGCGTACTCGAGGTACAACCAGATTTCCATGCATGTCTCAAACCAAGAGCACACCTGCTTCCAAATTGATAAGGGCATGTACTGCTACAAAGTGATGCCCTTCAAGCTCAAAAATGCTGGTGCCACCTATCAAAGATTGGTAAATTGTATGTTCAAAAACCAATTGGGTCTAAACATGGAGGTTTATGTGGATGACATGTTGGTCAAATCTAGGACAACTCTTGACCACATGAATGATCTCGCTGAAGTGTTTTCGGTACTTCGTAGGTTCTGGATGAAGTTGAATCCCCAAAAGTGCACTTTTGAGTTACCTCCGAGAAGTTCTTGGGTTTCATTATCAACGTCCGAGGAATAGAGGCAAACCCCGAGTAGATCAAACCTATGATCGAGATGCCATCCCCCCGCAGGCATAAAGATGTGCAGAGCCTCACTGGGAGGATAGCAGCCCTAAGCCACTTTGTCTTCAAGGTAACTGATAAGTGCATATTGTTCTTCAACATATACTACGACTAGGTCAGAGGTTTGAATGGACAAAGGAGTGTGAACAGGTGTTCCAGCAGGTAAAGGCACACATGGCTAACCCACCGATCCTCTTAAAGCCCGTAGATGGAGAGCCCTTCTCATCTATATTCCTATCTCGGAGAGTTCCACCAGTGCAGCCTTGGTGCACAAGGAAGGTCACGTCCAGCATCCCAAGTACTATAAAAGTAAGAGACTTCCCAGGGCAGAGTCCAGATACCCGCTTATGAAGAAGTTATCATTTTTCCTAATGGTGGCTTCTCAGAAACTAAGGCCCTATTTCCAGGCACATCACACCAAGGTTCTCACTAACCATCCCTTGCGGCAATTCCTTCAGAAGCCGGAGTCATTCGGGAGGCTCCTTAAATGGGCAGTCGAACTGAGTTAGTTCGACATCACGTATCACCCGAGGACTGCCATCAAGGGACAGGCACTGGCAGATTTCATCGCCGAGTGAACAAGAAACCATGAGAGACTTAGGGATGCCCTAGTGGCTGGGCTCACATGGAAGATGTACGTAGACAGGTCTTCCAATGAAAACAGAGCTGGATCAAGCCTAATCTTTGTATCCCCCGAAGGGCATAGGGCTCACAGTGCCCTGAGGCTAGGATTCGACACCTCCAACAACGAGGCTGAGCACGAAGCACTTATTGCTGGGCTCCGAGTAGCCCTGGAGATCAAGGCCGAGGGCCTCTAAATTTTCAGTGGCTCCGAGCTCGTAGTCAACCTGGTACTCAAAGAGTACTAGGCCAGAGGGAGAAAGATGGTTGCTTACCTGGAAAAATCCTAAGAAATGCTACACATCTTCAAGAAATTTACCATACAACAAGTTCCATGGAAACAAAATTCTAATGTTGATGCCCTGGATAAGCTTGCTACCACCAAGGACGCTGAGTTAATCAACGTGGTCCCTATTGACTACTTGGTCGCTCCGAACATCTCAGTCGTCGAGGAGGTAGATGCGATCCAGCCCTAGGATGGCTGGATGGAGCCCATTGTAAAATACCTTGTCTCTGGGGAGTTACCGCAAGGAAATAAAGCAGCTCGAACCCTTCTTTATCATGCACCTCAGTATATTATCATGGATAGTAAGCTATATAGGCAAGGATATTCGTTGCCCTTACTCCAATGTGTGTCCAAGCAAGAAGCTAGTCTTATACTCTGGGAAGTACATGAAGGCTTTTGTGGGGACCACGCTGGGGGGTAGAGCCTCGCAAAGAAAATATTAAGACAATGGTACTTCTGGCCCACTATGAATGGAGACGCGATGGAATACGTCAAGAAGAGTGACAAATGGCAATGCTTTGCCAACATACCCTGAGCTCCTCCAAATGAGCTCACTCAGATGACAAGTCCCTGGCCTTTCACAGTCTGGGGTATTTACCTTATCAAGTCCTTACCCATGGGAAAAGGGGGCATGAAATAAGGAATTTTTGTGGTCAACTACTTCATGAAGTGGGTCGAGGCTGAACCTCTCGCTACCATCACTTCAAAGAGGACATTGGACATCGTCATCAAGAACATTGTTTGCCACTACGGGATCCTGAGGAATATAGTCTTCAACAATGTCATACTATTCGACAATGAGTTGTTCACGGATTTATGTCAAAGGCAAGGAGTTGTGAAGAGCTTCTCCTCTGTAGCTCCCCCGTGGGAAAATGGGTAGGTGGAAACAATCAACAAGACACTTAAAGCCACCTTGAAGAAAATACTGGAGCAGGCGAAAGGTGCTTGGTCTGAGGAGCTGCCTAAGGCATTGTGGAGTTACCGCACCACTTCCAGGACCTCCATCGACCACTCACCATTCTCCATGTCCTACGGGTATGAAGCCATGCTCCTAGTTAAGGCAGAAATCTCCACGCATCGGAGAGATACATACGATCCGACCACAAATCACACTTTACTCTGAGAGACTCTAGACCTCAGGGAGGAGCTCCGTGAAGCTTCTCAGCTTCGAGTGGCATCCTACCAGTAGAAAGTCGCTAGATATTTTAACTTTAAAGTGAAGGATAGAAAATTTGGGGTTGGAGATTTGGTGTTGCGAAGAGTCTTCTTATCAATCCGAGATCTTGGTTCTGGAGCATTTGGCCCTAACTTAGAAGGTTCATACTATGTCGAGAGCGTTGTATGTCCAGGGAGTTACAAGCTCGCCTGAATGAGTGGGGAGTTAGTATCCCATGACTTTGGTCCAAATACCTAGGAAACTAATCTTATTATGAGCGAAGTAGGTCTAGTTTCACAGGACTTCGGAGATTAAAAATCCTAGTAACGCGAGAGCGAACTTGGGTTACCTTCGGAGGACATCGAGCCCGATGAGCTATGACCAAGTTCCTAAATCTCTAGATGCAAATGGAAGCCCGAGTCATTCGCACTCGAGCCCAAAGCCTCAAGTTGTGCAAAACTTGAGCACTGTAAGACTAATCCTAGCACTGGAAGTCATTGACCTCGAAAGCTAAGCTAGCCAACAAACAGAGCAACCTTAGTGTCATAGGACCCCAAAGCTAAGACCTGGAGAAAACCTCAGTGTCGAACAAATCCAAGTAATGTGATGATAGACCTAAGGTATTCTTCTGTGGACAGCGCGCGCCCGAGGAGTGAAAACAAAGTCATAATTCTTGAGATGTGAATGGTAGCCCGAGTCATTTTACTCGGACACAACCCTAAAACACCCCAGTAATGAGAAATCCAAGTAACGTGAGTGCTGACTTAAGGTGACAAGTCCCTTAGTCTCGAGGTGTGAACGGAAATCTAACATCGCGAGGCCTAGCCTAAGGAATTAAAACTCGGTTGCATGCTACGAGGACTTAGATCCCACAGACAACGAGTCCACAATGTCCACATGGTAAAGGTCCAAGTAACTGTACTCGAGGGGTTAGGGGGTAAGCCTAAAATAGCATTTCGGGAAGAATGTGCTTCGGGGTGCGATTATCTCAGTACGTTTGACCTCCCAGAGCCTAAGTGATTGGCACTCAAGGATACCGAATGGCGTTAAAGTTACTCCCACGGACAACAAGCCTAGGAAGCAACACTAAATGCCCAAAGCATCAATTCTGATATAGGAAACTTAGAACCCTATACTGCAATAAACCTCCTTAGGGACAAGTTTCCAAGACTCAGGAGCATAGGACCGTCAAGTGTTCCATTTGACAAGGGGTTAAAGTTAATCTCGAGGACTGCGCGCCTGAGAGACAACACTAAACGACTAAAGTGTCTAAACACTAAGAGGAAGATCCTCAAGCTCTAAGCATAATGGATTGTCAAGTCCTCGAGTTGTTGGGACTCGGGGACAATACTAAGTGCCTAAGACTATCCAAGTCCTACGAAAAGTCGATAGAGACTCGAGTCACCAAGATTCGAGTGCAAGAACTAAGTCTCTAAGACTTGAGGCCCACAAAATTTGGACAGGTTGAGGTTTCAGACTCTTGTGGCATTATGATATGATGAGTTGCGTTAAAACCAAGCCAAATCAATAAGACCAAATTACATAATTACTAAAGTGCTAACATATTAGTAAGAAAAAAAAATCAATAATGGCAAGAAAAGTAGTGCAAGCCACATAAAACTGTAAAGGAAATTACAACTGTGCTCTGGGGCTAAAGCATTAAATTGTTTCCACCCAAATAAAAAAAAAAGGCAAGAAGGCCTACTTAATCAAAACAAAGAAAATAAAAGAAAAATCACTTCGGTCCTTCGCTTGGAGGAACTTCCACTACCACCTCGATGACGGGATCTGTTTCGGAAGCATGACCAGCCACCGCAGCTTCCTTTTCCTAAGCTACCTTGGTCTCCTCGACCAGAAGAAGCTCCTCAAGCATCACCCTCATGTTTGGCTCCTTAGTGAATGAAAGATCCATGTCCTTGTTGCTCTGCCACGCCAAAAACAGGGTGTCATCTGCCATCACTTCGAGATCCCTCTCCAGCTCATTTGCTTAGAGCCAAAGGTTTTCGTTCTCCCGAGAGAGGCTCTCAGCATGAGAGATGGCTTGTAGGAATTCCTCTTTGGTCTTGGTGGCCTCCTCATGGAATCTAGCCAGCTTGGTGGCACGAGTTGAAGACTCCTCTCTGCTGAAACAGAGTTCCTCCTGGTTCAGGCAGAGCTCCTGCCAAACCGCTATGAGATCTGTCAACAACTTGTTGTTGGCCTAGGTGCCCCCCTCCACAATCTAAGTATGACCTACAACATCTTCCAGCAGCTTCATAGAAGTGTCCTCGAGGGATGAGAGCTTCAACTACTCCATAGCTAGCTGGGTGTACAACTCTAAGGCATGAGCCTTTAGGTCCTACAAGTCCATCTAGACTATCAAATGCTTCACCAACAAGACAATACTCTCCTTGAGTTGTGCCATCTCCTCCCAAAGATCCTTCAGCTTGAAGGACCTCATAGCAACGATGTCCCTGAGTTGTTTGTTGAAGGCTGCACCCTGCACAAAAACCATACTTGTTAGCTCGATGAAGAACTTAAATAAAAAATGGGAGTTGATGATTTGAGACTTACCCTCAGGGTGATGTGGTGGATGGAAGCTATCACTGAGATCTCATTGTCACTACCACATCAAACAAATTTGCGGAAGGGCATGTCGCATAGGGACCTCGCCAATCCTTGGAGCAACTCCTCGCGAGGAGAGGCTCCAGCTACTCGCGGCTAGGAGGAGACGCTAGACCATGTGATCTGTCTTCCTGCAGGTACTCGACAAGGATTTTGAAATCCTTGTTACCCTCATCAAGAAGAGCATTGAAGTACTCAACCACCCGTTTATGCCTTTCTAAGTCCCTACCTCGAAGTGCTCGGGAAAGACAACCAAGCAAGGTGTCCTAACTGGAGGATATTCAAACACCTTAGAAGGGATATGCTTTCCCTTCCAAGAGGACCCCTCATCTTGAGGAGGGGAGACCTCGAGGTCAATGACCTCATTGGTAACAATTGGTCATGGAGGAGTGGCCAATGGAGCAGCTGCTGGAGCTGCAAGAGCCACCAGGGCTAAAGGCGCAACCACCAAGGCCAGAATCATAGCCGTCGGGGACAAGGGCACTGTGACCGATGCCTTCGGAGTGTCTATTTGAGATGTCCCATCACCCTTTGACGCTTCTACCTACCCAAGTTTGACAGGCTCATGATTTCTTCACAAAGAAGCAGATAGGTCTTCGAAGGGAAAAGAAATGAAAGAATATGTAAAGACAAATAGCATGCATGCAAGACATAAAAGAAGTCTCCTCGGAAGCCCCACCATGATAAGACTCCTTCGGGTGAAGAACAGAGTGGGAAAACTCATGGATACGTCGACCCATCTCCTGCGTTGCATTGGTGTCGTATTGACAAAACCATATCGTAGAGAACCCTTGGCACGAACCCTCATCCAGAGGCACAAACCCTTGGGGGTGTTTCCTCCTCTTCGGATGGCAAAGAAAAATGTCGATAAAGTCTTGATAGTCCTGGTACTCCTCATCAGTCCATGGATGCCTTGAGATTCTCCCATACTTGAGGAGTGATGACGAGAATAAGGAGTGGTCGGGACTAGTTCCCTCCCCTACATTATGGGCGTAGTAAAAAATGATTGGGGATTTACCTTGAGGCATATAGGATGATTTGATCACAGCCTCGAGCTCTCCTCGAGATCCCTGTCCTCTCTCACCTCCGTGACGACTTGGATCGTGAGTACGTTCTCTGTGTGCTCCTCGCAAAGAGGTTGTTCCTACTTGTGTTGAGCCTTCACCACAATATACTCTGTGTGGAGCCTTGCCTCTTGAAGAAAATTCTTTTAAGTCATGGAAGCTAGTGAAGACCACAGGGCTTATCCTTTGCCCCTCCTGAAGTAGGCCATACTACCGAAGATGGGCCTCTGTGACGAGGAAGGTGAGACTCATCTCTTCCTCAGACAGGGCATTCATTTTATCTAACCTTTCATTGTAAGCATCAACGAAAGGTGTGTGATAGAAGGGACTTGAAAAGAAATGATTAAGACTAAGGAGCGGAGCCCTAATAAAATAAATGACCCAAGGAATAGTACTTACCAACCCTGGCAAAGTCCAGGAGAAGATTCGGGATGGTCCGCCTGGGGAAGCCACTTGCCCTGAAGAAGTGGTCCTTGTAGTCCCTAGTGTGGTTCTCATTGCCATTCAGGGCCTTTTACTTCATCCCTGGGTATGTATGCTTCATCAAAGTATAGTACCCTTCCCGCTCATCCTTTTTCGGGCATGGTCTGAAGCTGTAGATATACAATAACTCAGTTGGGGATGGAACGGGCCAATTTTGCCTCCTGTATAGAACAAATAGCCCGGCCTACACCTCATATCCATTCGGGGATAGCTGGAATGGCGCTATGCCGAAAAACTTCAAAAAGTCGACATAGTATTAGTGCAATGGCAAAGTTGCACCAGCTTGGAGATGGGTATGTATGCTTCATTAAAGTATAGTACCCTTCCTGCTCATCCCTTAACGACCATGGTCTGAAGCTGTAGATATAGAATATCTCAATTGGGGATGGAATGGGCCAGTTCTACCTCCTGTACAGAATAAATAGCATGGCCTACACCCGATATCCATTCAGGGATAGTTGGAATGGAGCTACACCAACAAACTTCAAAAATTCAACATAGTACTGGTGCAATGGAAAAGTTGCCCCAGCTTAGAGATGGGTATGTATGCTTCATCAAAGTATAGTACCCTTCTCGCTCATCCTTTTTCGGGCATGGTCGGAAGCTGTAGATATACAATATCTCAGTTGGGGATAGAACGGGCCAGTCTTGCCTCCTCTAGAGAACAAATAGCCCGACCTACACCCGATATCCATTTGGGGATAGCTGGAATGGAGCTACGCCGACAAAATTCAAAAAGTCAGCATAGTACTGGTGCAATGGCAAAGTTGCACCAGCTTGGAGATGAGATGCGCTCCATGCCCTGAGGCCGTGGATGCTCTCATGCGCTCTCTCGCTCTCTCGAGGCAAGCGCACCCACATGGAACTGGTGTCTACCATGTGGTTGGTTGTAATCCTCTCCAAAGCTCCCCCAATGTCTGACTTGCTGGGGGTCATCTCCACCTTGAATCTTGCGGCGGTGTAGTTTTTGTCCAACGGTAGGGTCCCATGTTCGCCTCTACCTCTGAGATATCATGTCGAAGGGACCTCTTTTGCCGTCGGGGGGTGGTCTTCCTTTACCACGAGAGCCAGTCTACTCTTTTTCGCTCTCTTTCCCGTCTGAGATGTTATCTCAGAGTCAAATGCGTAGAATGCCTGGTGGTGTAGTTGTTGAAGCTCCTCGGGCATCTAAAACAAGAAACCAAGTAGTTAGCATCATGATGCGAAGAAAGATAGGCCAAAAATGAACACCCCTAAGAGTACTGCTCAGGAATAGGAGAAGGAAGTAGAGCTTCTACGGGACTAGAGTGTACCTGGGGCCAAAGGATGGACGCTGGAGTACACTACCAGAATCTATGAACATCACCAGAATCTGGGAATTTTCCAGATTCTGGTCGAGTGTCCAGAAATGCTAAAAGTCACACGAGGAGCGCAATGGGCCATTTTGATTGCTCTTAACATCAAAATGTGCCTAGAAATCCCTAAAAGAGGTCAAAATGACCTCTAAATGCTAGAAATTCTAAATCCTAGGCATGCACCTAAAATCCTCAATAGAATTCAAATATAAACTCAAAGTCGAACAAAGAAAGGAGAAGTAAAAACGTACTCGAAATGAAGCGCTTGTATGTGTTGAAGTGAGTCTAGACTTTAAAAAAAAATTTGTCGTCTGACTAGAAGTAGGATGATTCTCGCCAACTGTCCAGAGTGTCTAGAACACAAAAAATTGAGGAGAGGGTTTGAAGGTTCAAGGGTTTTGAATTTGAATGCTAAAATTAATTCTGAGAGGCGGTTCTCGAGTTTTATACTCGAACAGCTTGGGTGGAAGCAACTCCACCTTGACCATTGATTACTTACGACCTAGGCACTCGAGAGTAATCCAATAGTCATAATCCAAAAGACGTGGATCGTGATCATTAGCATGGGAAAAATATGCCTCGGGTATGGGTAGAAAGGACACCTAGGATACAAATTAGGCGTTTTCGGTCATCGAGTAGACTCCTAATTACTGGCACCAACTGATGGGCCCAACTATAGGGAGACAACACATGGCATGTAACGACTCAAAAATGCTAATAGGGTTTAGAACCTGGATTAACGTGTCAGGAGGGCATAACTGGATATATGTATGTGATTATGTGATTTAAATGCGTGACTATGTGGCATGCATGATATATATGATGATGTGAATATATTATATGCATGTTTATGAGTATTAGATATGCATGAGGGCCCTTTATTGTTTATGAGGGCATATCTGTAATTTTTACATGCTAAGAGTATAAATGTGATTATATGTGATAAATGGTTGAGACCACATTATTATGTGGATAAATTTGTAGTATATGGGTCGAGGCGGTCCTAGTGAGCAGCTTAGCATAATAGTCACAGCGGGGCTTAATACTTGGCTCGGGGTGAGCTTGGGGGTATTTTGGAAAGTTCAATGTATATTTGGGATTTATAGAGTAACGGGTAGGTATTTGGTAATTATTTGGACATGTCGAGATTGATTGAGAATTGGTAGGATGACTAGAGAAATTAGCGGGAATCGGGAAATGACCATTTTACCCTTAGAGGCTATTAGAGGGCTGGGGAAGCTTGGGGAAATTTACTCATTTTGGGTTAAGGATATACATAGAAACTTTAGGAATTTATCAGAAATACTAAGAAGGATTCTTAGCACTCTCTCCCCCTCTCACTCACGTGTTCTCTCTCCCTCCCTTATGTGTGTTTGAAACCTTGAAGCTAAAGGAAGAGAGTTCAAGAAGTCAAGTTAGATTTGAGCTAGGGAATTAAAGCTAAGGCAACCAAGAATTTGTTGAGGATTGAGGCTTTCAATTGAGGTGACAAATCTTGTTCTTTTCTTCTGGAATTGTAGGTTGTTAGGTTGAATTGTCTATGTTTTTTAGTGAAGAACTATTGTTGATTGGGATGGGAGATTCAGTGGAATTTTTGGGTGTTTTGTGCTTAGGATATGTAATTGAGAGTCCTGGTCTTGTTTCTGGATTTGGTTTGGGGTTGGTAGGGTATTTGGGGTAGAATTTATGAATTACGCTGGGAAAAATGCAGAGGAAAAGGCTGGATTATCTAGGTTTGGGGGCTCGGGCTACGACCTTGTTCTTCAGGCGCCATGGCCCGTGTGCTGAAAGAGGTTGGGATGCCTCTATTTCACCAAGCGCGCCGCAACCCAGGGAGTGCAAGTCGCATCCAGTGTGCTGTAGCAGGGAGCGCCTGGTCTCTATCTAAGGGGCAAGTCGCGACCATTGAGGGAAAGTCGCAACCCTAAATGGAACATAAAGAGAAACCAAGGTTTTTAGGTTCGGGGAGGCTCGAGGATTCAAACCTAAGCGGTCGGGATGAATTCTACTACCTGAATTAGTAGAATTCAAGGTGCCGGAGGCTAGTATTTATTTCCAAAACATTTAATTGGGATAGAATTTGATGGTTATCCATTGTTATTTGTGACTAGGTTTACCGTTAAGACTCAGGACTGAGGATCGTGCTCGGAACCGTTCTTTATCCATCTCTCGAGATTCGAGGTAAGAAAATTGCACCCATGTGGTTGTGTTTGGGAATAAGATTCCCTGTAATGAGTATATGTATTGTGCAATTGTATGGTTGTTGTATGCAAGATGAAAGCACGACCTAAGGGTGTCGCGGTTGATGAGGCTCAGGACTGAGGATCGTGCTCGGAACTGTTCTTAATCCATCTCTCGAGATTCGAGGTAAGAAAATTGCACCCATGTGGTTGTGTTTGGGAATAAGATTCCCTGTAATTGAATATATGTATTGTGCAATTGTATGGTTGTTGTATGCAAGATGAAAGCACGACCTAAGGGTGTCGCGGTTGATGATAAGCGTAGTGAACGCAGCTCGACCTAAGGGCGTCGATACCTAATTACTTGTATTACTGATCGAAATATATGTTGAATGTATATTTTTATCATTGTCTAGCGTTATACCTGTATCCTACTGATTAGTTGAGCTGATTGGATTAAAGTTGATTGTATGCTCTTGTTGCTATATATGCTTCTTGTTTATGATTTTCTTACTGGGCCTTGGCTCACAGGTGCTACGTGGTGCAGGTAAAGGCAAAGGGAAAATGGACTAACCATGAGTTGGAGAGCTCTTGGGGTGGATTGTAAATTGTCAGCTGCTCGATAGCCACGGTCGAGGAAATTTTACCAGAATTAAATCTCTAAACTATATTTTGCCGTTAGACTGGCTTTTGTTATATCAGTCTTTGAGAGTTGTTTTTTCCATGTAAATACTATTTTTGGGATCCCATGTATCAAACGTTTGTTTTAATGAAAATTAACCGTTTATGATCAAAATCTTTTAACCCTAATCTGTCAGTTGACTTTAGAATAACACTTATGTTCAAACGACTTGATTAGCAAGTCTTGCACTATTTTAAATACACAGTGTAATGATCTTGGTTATCTAGGGCGTACATTGCAATACCTTTTCAAGAGTGTGACGTCATGGAGAACCCAACCATCTCCCCCCAAAGACCTTTCGAATTTCTCCTCTTAGTCTAAGTCTCCACTGCCCGAAGACAATCAAAGACTTAGGGGGCAAATGTTGTCCGTGTTTTCACTCGAGGACACGTGGCAGTCATTAGAGGAGTAATTAAACTCCTCGAGCACTAGTGAGATTTCTTACTATGATATGGCCATAACCTGATGTCTCCGAGTGAGGTCACGCCCCGAGGTCTATCCTCGAGGTGCGAAAGTCACCGAGCAAGGCCACATCCCGTGACCAGTTTCCAAGGCATGGATGTCTCCAAGTAAGGTAATGACCTGATGAACATTCAGGTGGTCCTCGCTTTCTCCATTCGCCATTCCCCCAAGTCTAGGATTCTTGTCCTCCGACATGGAGTAGTTGCCAGGTGTCAATCGCAGCAGATGTGGCCCATCAGAAGATCATCTTACAACTTTTGGTGAGCCTTGAGTAGTGGTGTCGAGATCGCACACTCGACAATCAGCATTTCCCACAAATCCATCTAACATGGGCGAACGTGTGTCGTATCCTGACACGGTCAGATACTTGTTCCTCATAAGGTTGGCAGCCAGCTTTCTTCAAATGGGCCATGTGCAATCTGCATAGGCCCATGGTCTTTATTAGTGTATCCTATGTAATTAATTAGTAGTTTACTCCCCAATTAATGGGGAATGTTGTATTAATTGTCCATTAAGGACATCAATGACCCAGACCTCTATAAATAGGACTGAGATATTTCCTTGTAAATTATTCAGAACTTTAGCTAGTTAAGCATTGTAAAATCAGAGCAATATATATGCTTCCTGAGACTCCATTGAAGTTTGCTCAGACATGTTTCAAACTCACTAATACCAAAGAAGCATGGGCTAGGGCTCTTTTATAGTTTGAACCACGTAAAACCTCTATATTATTTTCTTATAGTTTCTATCAAGTTCTTAGACTAGATTGATAGCGAAAAATACAATCAACAATATATATATAAATATATATTTATATATTCTTGTTATTTTTATTAGTACTATAGTAGGTTTGATTTACGTTGATTCTATTTTCACCACTTTTTTTATTCTCTCCTCGTTTATTTTCTAATTAAATCCTCCATAAAATTTAAAAATTATAAAAATTTATTTTCACACTCTTCTTATATTTTTAATAAGTAAAAAAAAAAAATTATTTTCCTACTCCTCTACATCATTATTTAATTCTTACAAACACTAATAATTATATTGGTTAAGTAGTTGATTTCAGATAGGGATTAATAGTTTTCTTTTTCTGAGCTGTTACTAACTAGAGTTGGACTTTAGATGCTATGTAGCATTATTATAACTTGATGCATGAACTAAAGTACAGCTTGGGATGATGCGTAACTTATATTAAAAAAGTTGATAAACATATTAGTACATAAGAAAAAATAATAATCATAGAAAATTATAAGGGATAAAAAAGAATATATCTAACTTACGTATTGAATAATTGCACACTACAAGAATATAAGGGCTTTATGACTTTATTTTTTAGATATTAAAAGTCTACAATATCTCTTCCTGGGGAGACATCGTATGTGAGGTCATTGTAGGTGCACATCTTACGTTTCCCAATGGGAGAGATGAGAGACATCCCATGTCTCCCAATGGGAGACGTTGACAGGTATCCACAAATGTGGACTTTCAATGTCTCCCACTAGGAGACGTACGATGTCTCCCACCTCTCCCAATGGAAGACATTGAAAGTCCAAGATAAACTTTTCAATGTCTCTCATTGGGAGACGTGAGAGACATCACATGTCTCCCAATGGGGGGCATTTAATTAAATTAATATAATTAATTGAATTAAAATTGATATAATTAATTAAATTGAAATTAATATAATTAATTCAACTGAAATTGCAAATCTTCTTTAATGAAAATTTAGAATATAGTTTTACAAGATAAGAAATATTTGTTAGAGATATGCAAAAGTAACAAATATTGCACTATATATGAAGAAATCAGTAAAAAGTAATAAAACCTAATAACGAGATTGGTAACTTTGGATTATCGGTAACACACCTGTCACCCATTCTTGTTGCAACTCATCAATTTGTGCCTCTGTATATGACGTAATTGTTAGCTGTAAAAAATAAAGCAATATATATTAATTAATTATTTGATTACAATTACATATATGATTTTAAAAATAATTTGTAAACTTTAATTAATAATATCGTTCTCAAGTAATGTCTTGGACGCACATGTTCAATTAAATCCTTCAACATCCCCATCATGTAGTAAATTTGGGCAGCATTCCCCCTATATTATTAATCTAACAATCTATTGATTTAATAAAATCAATCAAGCAAGCAATACATAATTTAAATACAAGAAAAAAAAATACACGATCCTAGATAAAATCGGGCAACATTTCCCCTATAATAGTGACATAACCATGTGCATGTATCAAAACAAATAATTCAAACAACATACAATAAGTTTCTTCCTTATAGCTCCGCGGCACACAACCAAATTTCCAGAACATACTTCCATAAAACACACAAGTTCTCAACCTTCTGTTATCACCGCAGCAGAGAATTTTAATCTCAAAACCTACTTCCCTATGGATGAATATTTAAGATATTCAAACTCCTCTAACATTTGTTTGATAATATTAAAAGTAGAAGTAAGAGAATATATATGTATATCTATTGCAATTAATAATCCAAGCTAGCAAAATTACTTCACTTAGCAATCCACTTTGCTATTAAATCCACATCCAACAAAATTAAATTAATAAATAATAAATAAAATATCACTAAATATCTAGCAATAAATAACTTATTCTTGTAATTTTAGAAACTTGATTACCTCAAATGTGTGTTTGAAATAGAAATTTTGAGACAAACATCACCATAAAATCTCACTCCAACAAAACCTCAAACTACAAAATTTAAATTAATTAATAAATAAATGATTACTAAAAAAAAAAAAAAATCAATGAGCCACCAATTAACCTAAACATAAAATGTGGTATATATAGAGCTTAGACTTATAAACTCTAACAACTAAGTCGCTAAAAACTCAATCATCAACAAAAGCATATAACTTTTCATATATCTCTAATTTTTAAAATTATTTAAAAAATTTATTTAATATAATTATATCTAATCAACTTAACTAGAATTTTAATAAAAAATTAAAAAATATATATATACAAATATACATAATTTTCTAATTAAATCATAATAAAATTAAAAAAAATCATAAACATATATACTTGAATCATAATTAAAATTATTTCTACATTGTCATCAAAGTTGTTTTCTTAGAAACCTACTCAAAATCTACTAATAATCAAAACTAATAAAGAAAAATCTCACTAAATATCATTTTAATAATGATTTATACTTATAATTTTGAAAACTTTCCTCAAATGTGTGCTTGAAATATAAATTTTGAGTCAAAATCTCAAGTTCCCACACCTCTTATATTCTCCAAGAAAATCCTACAAATCCATTGAAAAAACTCATAATCATAAAAAAATTAACACAAAATCGCATATATATGATCCAAATACTAAACCATTCAAGAAAATTTACCTCAAAAGCTTGAAAATGGACAGAATTTTGTAACTTTCACGCCCTAAAATCGTAGAAATTTCCCCAAATGACTTTGTGTAATCGCGCATGAAGAAGGAGAAAGAAAGAAGAAGTCGTGCGAGTATACATATATGCAGTGGGGACATCCAACGTCTCCCAGTAGGAGACGTTGGATGTCCTCCATGGACACGTGTTAGGCAAGGGATTTTCAACATCTTCCCACCCTTTTAATGTCTTACAATTTGAGTCATTAATAAAAAAATTCAATGTCTCCCAACATAAGGCATTAAAAACCCCATCCTAATTTTTAATGTCTTACATTAATGGTGTAAGACATTGTATGGAGTCATTGAAAGTATAATTTATTGTAGTGACACCCAAATAATAAACTTAATGACATCTATAAATAATTTTAACTATAAAATTCATTAAGAAAAACATACTAGTTACAACATTTTTTGAAAATTTCATATATATGAGGGGTATTTGTGACACAAATACCACATGTTTTCAGTTTTATAGACTTATATACCACATTTTTTTTTACGACGAATTAAATACCAAACTATATGATTTGGGCAATTCCGTCACTACCACTCCGTTAATTGCTATTATGGCTAATTAGGATGTCAGGTGCCATGATCTTATTAGTCAATTTCATATTAATATTTTAAAAAATAATTTCAACTTTATTTAAAATCAGCAAAAATAATTAAATCATTAAAAAAAAACTAATTGATTTTCAAATATTTAAAAACTGATTTTCTCTCTCTTTATCTCCTTCCTCTCTCTCTCTCTCTCTCTTCTCCCTTATTTTTCATCTTCTTCCAGATCTTTCTTCTTCTTCATATATAATGACTTTTCTTTTTCGAGGAAATTCCAGTTGAGAGATCACACAACATGGGAATCTCCAACTCCAACTCTGAGGAGGACACAACTTCCGAGCTCCTTTTTCCTCAAGATCCATCTTCAAACCCAACCGCCATTAACACCCCAAAAAAGCTAGCTTTACTGCCACTCGTTTTCCTCATCTACTTCGAAGTCTCTGGTGGCCCGTATGGTGAGGAGTCAGCCGTGGGGGCAGCCGGACCCCTCTTTCCCATTCTGGGTTTTCTTGTTTTCCCCTTCATATGGAGTATTCCGGAGGCTCTCATAACAGCTGAGCTCGCCACTACTTTCCCTGGAAATAGTGGATTTGTTATATGGACAACCACGCTTTTGGACCCTTTTGGGGTTCTCTTATGGGAGCTTGGAAGTTCCTTAGTGGGGTTATCAATTTGGCTTCTTACCCTGTTCTTTATGTGGACTATTTGAAGCTGGTAATACCTATTTTGTCATCTGGGTTTCCTCGCTATGTTTTGGCGTTTCAGTGAGTTATGACTAGTCCAAAATCATCAGTGATCAAACCCAAGATTTTCTTGTCTTTAATAGCCTTCTGTAAGCAACCCATCACCACATCTCTCTCCAAACTATGAAAAATCTCGCTCAAATTTCCTTTCAAGAACCAGAGGTACCCGGCGAAGTTACTCCGGATGGTACGAATGACCGTATGGGCATTTCGACCAGGCCGGAACCCGTGGATTTCTGCGAGAACCATGCTTCGAAAACGGGCTCCAAAATCATCAACAAGACCTCCTGAACGACCCGGTCTTGAAAATAGGGATGTTTGGATTCAAACAGAGAGTGAAGTTTGCGTTTGGACATGATTTTTGTACTGGGTTTGTCATTGGGGCTCCAAACATACTAATTAATCTTCCTGTTCCCGATCCCGAATAGTTCAATGGTTCGTATTAATCTTCAGATTCAAAGATCTAGAAGAAAATGAAGAAGAATGGAGAAGAGAGAGAGAGAGAGGAAGAGAGGAAGGAGAGAAAGAGGGAGAAAATCAGCTTTTTGTTCTTTTTTTAATGATTTAATTATTTTTTCTGATTTTAAATAATGTTGAAATTATTTTTTAAAAAATTAATATGAAATGGACTAATAAGATTATGACATAACGGAGTAGTAGTGATATTTGGTATTTAATCTGTTGAAAAAAAAAATGTGGTATATAAGCCTATAAAACTGAAAATATGTGGTATTTATGCTGCAAATACTACTGTATATAATGTATACAATAAACTACAAATATTAATAATAATTTTTTTAAAACAAATATTAGCTCATGAGAGATAAATTATTAATAGAATCACAATCTTTCACACTCACATTTTCTTCTACCATTAGCTATATTGTTTATAATATTGATTTCTTAAATTAATAACTTAATTTTTTAAATACCTAATATGTTAGACAGAGGTCTATTGAGAAATAAAATTAATGTCTTAAAATTATATGAGGATATATATGTTAATTTACATAAGGTTAACTTTTTAAATTATTATAACGGAGTGAAGAGAAAAAAGAAAAAATAAGAAAAGAAAGCCCTTTACTAAATTGGTTTCTTATTGAAAACATGTAATTTCACTAATTACAACACTGGCGTCTCTTTGATGCTAAAATCGAAGGAATTTAGATTACTTACCACAGTTATCACTTCTTGAATTTTATTATTTTTAATTTCTTTTTACTTATACAATTATTTTTTCATTAAAGCTTATATTTTTTGCATTGATTTTGTCCTATATGAAAGCATAATTCTTCTCCTTTTACTACTACAAAATTGTAGTTAGGCAACGAACAAAAGATAATAGTTTTCGTAAAACTATTGTCTCATGTCAAAAGTAGCTCTTAAACTGACGTGTCATGCAAAAATAAAACTTACATAAGACGACAGTTCTAGTGAGAATGTCGTAGCATATCTACTTTTAACATAACATGACATTTCTGCGAAAACTATTATCTCATCCAATATAATTTTTTTGATCAAGTACTTAAAATTTTATATTTTTTAATATAATTTAATATATTATATAAATATATTCATAACAAATTTATAAATTAATAATTTGCAACATAGAATAGCTTTTAGTTAAAAAAAATATTTTTTTCAAATAAATTATTTAAATAATTATCTAATTTTTTAATAATTTATAATATTAATTATTAATTCAATTAGTTATTATATATTTAATAAAAAAAGTTTTATTAAATAAAAATTCATTAATGATGCTTATTATGATATTATAGTATTAATTTTTTTTCTTTTAAAACTAATAGCAATTATTTAAAGAAAAAATTAATTAATAATGAAATAACTTGTCAAAGTAGTAATTAATAATTTGTAATACTAAATTTCTTATAGTTAAAAATAAATTATTTAAATAATTTATCTAATTTTTTAATAATATTTAATATTTGCTATAAATAAATTACTTATTATATTTAAATATTTTTTTATAAATATAAAAACCTAAAAATATATTTATAATAATATAGCTAATAAAATTTAATTTAATAAATAAACTAAATTATGTAAAACCTTAATTATTTTTTTACACTTGGGCTTCCTATTGTATTTTTTTGGGTCCAAGTCCAACCCAACCTAATATCAATTCAGCCTCATTCCATTCATTCAAAACTTTCTTTCTTTCACTCTCAGGCTGCCTCCACAATTCTCTCTAGTTAACCCGTCGTGTTCACTCTCAGCCACCGAGCTGCCGCCACGAACCACTGCCTACCGAAACGGAATAAACCATCAAGTTGTTGAGAATTGTGCCCTTAAAACAATTGTAGTAGATAATTGTTTTAATGAAATAAATGAATGAATTGAATTATTTTATATATGTAGCTTATGTACTATATTATTGTTAATAATATTAAGTAAATATCAGAAAATTCTCAAGTTCATCTATGTGGTCTCAATCTCATATTGATATGAGAAGATCGAGATTGAGATAATGAACTTAAATAGTTTGCAGTAAAATAAAGTTATGGTATATTTATATTAATTAATTCTAGTAGGGTTCACTAGTATTATGAATACATGTAACCTAGATCTGGGTTACTAGTGTAGTATGACACTTTAGTGGAGATATTTTGCATACTGAGAGTATGTAGAATTAGACCAGATGTGATTTAATAATACTTGTTTAAATACCGTTTCGTAGTATTATAAAACACATCAACTGATGATCATATGCAAACTGATCTTAATCCTGAAGTTACTATGAACTCCTAAATATGTCATTTGATCCTTTGATTCATGCATTACGGCTTGTCAGAATGATCAGGCTAAGAACTATTATTTTGGGGACTCAATGATGTATATAGTTGGGGACATAACTTAACAGACATGGAATCTATACCTTTTATAGATGATTCCCTATTGGGTTGACTTTTGAAACTGAAAAGGTTATTGACGTTAAATTCATAATCAGATTATGAATTCACCTTCACTAGTAAAGTCAATGGTACATTAGGAATCAAAATATAATTAAAAGGTTAAAACAATAATTTTATTCCCACTTAATTATGAATCATCAATAGAGAATTAATTTGTTTGTAATGATTATATCAATGGATACTTTATGGTTATAATAAAGTACTCAGTAAATATATGTCTTTAATTCTCAAGAGTTCAGTCTCATATTTATAGTGGAATAAACATGAGATTAATAAATATGATTATTGAATCAAAGAGTTTTGCTTAACAATCTTTTATTTATTGGAGCATGGAATTATTGGTCCATAGGTCCTCGGGGCGGCTCTATCAACACTAATCAATGTAAGAGTTAATACAAGGGCTAAACTGTGAATGAGCTATTTGAGAGAATATTTATTCTTCGTGATAAATGTGCAATTATGTGATAATAGAAGTTTCACAATTTATTATTGCACTTGTGCAATTTTTGAAATTGTATAGAAATATAATAAATTGATTTTAATCAATTATTTGATTTAAGCGTGAATAAATAAATATGGATAGTAAAAATTAGTTTTGATTATTATATTTATTTAATTAATAATAAGATGATAATGAAAATTCAAATTTTGAATTTTAAAATTTAAGTTGATATCTTTTCCTAAAAAATATGATATCTTATTTGGATTTTTAATTATTAATTAATTAAAATAAAAACACATGAAAAAATCAAAATTCTATTTTTCAGGGATTGGCCACACGCATAGGGCTTGGACTGCTTTATGCATGTGGCACTTCAGATGTTATCAGATATTGATTTTTTGTTTTCATTTTTAATTGATTAATAATACATTTTAAAAGGGGTATTAAAATGGAATTTTAGATTTTGTCTTTTATCATTATTATTATTATAAAAAGATCATTGATTTTTTTTTTATTATTATGGTAATAATGTGTATATATTCTATATGACAGAAAATAGAAACAACAAGTCTAAACAAGTTTTTACAAAGAAGAAAAACTATCATCTTTTTTACAAAGTAAAAGTATTTTCTCTCTAGCCTATAATCAAAAGTCTCATGAGTTGATAATATTTTTGATTCACAAAATTGATCATTGTTCTCTATGTACCCACCCACATCTTGAGGTGTAGAGAACGTGTTGGAAGATCTTGGTGTGAGTATCCTAGCAAGGATAAGAATATCGAAACATATACGAAAAGATTAAAAAATTCTTGATAGGCTACAAGAGATAAATCATTTTGTATTATTTTTTATATACATATTATATATATTGATTAATTTATTGCATATTAAAATATCCTCATATAAAATTGTTTATATGAAAAATTTTGTTGTATACCATCACCACAATTTTCGTTGCGCACTAGAAACTATTCCTAACACAAGCAATCACCACGAAGTCTCATAGGACACAAGCTCTTTCTACACTCATGTCACCTGCCACCATCCTCCGCCACTCCGGTCCATAGACCACGACATAGGCTCTGTAGTATTATGAGTAGCTTTTAGTAGGTATTTTTAAACCTAAATGATTTAGTTTTTATACCATAAGTGGCTCAGAGAAGGATATTGGGATTCTATGCATTGATTACTTTGTATTTATACAATACTTATTCTTATGCCTATATTAAACACTATATATAGACAAGTTCAATCGGGAATGTATGGAATTTAACAAATGGGGTTCTACAAAATCATCAGAAATATGATTAATCTATATGCTAACTTAATTAATATATTTATTGAAAATTGTAAAAAAAATTGTTCTTTGTTGAATTTGTTTGAATGTTTGACGACTTTTTGTTAAATCAAAAATTGTGTGGCTGTAGAATTATTACTTGCAAACTAGTTTTTTGTTCATGTGATGTTTTGGGTAACTATGTTAGATTAAAATAAAATGTATGCATATGAACAATCCTATACATGTAGGCGGAATTAATATATAGATTGAACATATACAAATAAATGATCGAATATTGTATACCTCCAGCCATTGCAATTGATAATCTCGATCTAGCTTTAGATCTACAAAAGAAAAAGAAAAGAATTAAAACGAGTACTCGGGCTTTCAAGCTCTCACTAACTCTTTTTAGATGGAGTTACTGATAGCCAGAATGAGCAGTGAGCTTGGGGACCAATACTCTATATTTATAGAGTGAGACCTACCATCAGAGTCTCTACCACAGATTGAGATATTTTCTCAATCAGTTGGGATATGCAAAATCGGGTAACAAATAATGTTGACCATTAATTAGAATATTTTGTCAATAAATAAAATATTGACTCTGATATATTAAATGAATTAGTTGTACCAAATTGATTTTATATACCATTTAAATAAATATTATAACATTCTCCCACTTTGTCAGCATTTAAATTGATGAATTACTTAAGTCCAACGATTATCCCTGTTAGATAAGAAACACATGAATCATGGCGATATGTCCTCTTTTAATGGCGAGTATTATCTTCCATGTATTACAATATATTTATTATATAACAATGTAATTTATGTGGCTACGTACTTAAATGAATAAACCTTATATTTATTCAGGTCCCATGAAGATACAAATTTCTCAAATAAAATTAAGATGCACATAAATATGACGAAGCATCAAAATAAGAGTTTCATTGATAATAACTTCAGTTTACACAATAAATTTACATAAGGGAACCAAGTCCCATGTTCACTACATGATCCTTGAATTTATGAGGTGGCAAGCCTTTCGTCATAGGATCAACAATCATTAATTCAGTGCTAATGTGTTGAATGACCACTTTATTTTCTTTAACACGTTCTCTCACGGCTAAGTACTTGACGTCGATGTGCTTGCGTCGACTACCACTCTTGTTGTTCTTAGCCATGAATACAACAGCTGAATTGTCACAGAATATTCTCAATGGCCTAGATATGGAATCTACAACTCTAAGGCCTAAAATGAAACTCTTTAGCCATACACCATGCGATGTAGCCTCAAAACATGAAACGAACTCGGCTTCCATAGTAGAAGTAACAGTCAAGGTCTATTTGTTACTCCTCCATGATATAGCTCCACCAGCAAACATAAACACGTAACCAGAGGTTGATTTACGTGAATCAGTACAACCAACAAAGTCTGAATCTGAGTAGCCAACTACTTCCAGGTTCTCGGTTCTTCTGAACATGAGTTTATAATCCTTAGTACCCTGAAGGTACCTCATAACTTTCTTTGCAGCTTTCCAGCGATCTAACCCCGGGTTACTCTGAAATCTTCCTAGCATTCCAACAGCAAAGGCAATGTCGGGTCTTGTGCACACCTGAGCATACATCAAGCTTCCAACAGCAGAAGCATATGGGATGTTTTTCATTTCTTCCTTTTCAAAATCATTCTTTCGACACTGGCTCAAATTTAATTTATCACCCTTAACGATAGGAGCAACACTTGGTGAACAATCTTTCATCCGAAATCTCTCTAAAACTTTGTTAATGTAGGTTTCTTGAGATAGAACTAAGATACCTTTGAATCTATCTCGATGGATCTTAATGCCAATGACATAAGACGCATCACCCATATCCTTCATCTCAAAGTTCTTTGAGAGAAATTGCTTCACCTCATGTAGCATGCCCTTATCATTGGTTGCAAGAAGAATATCGTCCACATATAAAACAAGAAAACAAATCTTACTCCCACTGACCTTCTGGTATATACATTGATCCATGACATTCTCTTCAAATCCAAAGGAAGAGATGACATCATGGAATTTAAAATACCATTGGCGGGACGCTTGTTTTAAACCATAGATGGACTTCTTAAGTTTGCACACCAAATGCTCACCATCATTAGAGGATAATCCTTATAGTTGTTTCATGTATACCTCCTCCTCTAGGTCACCATTTAGGAAGGCAGTTTTCACATCCATCTACTACAGCTTTAAATCGAAATGAGCAACTAATGACAGGATAACTCTGAGGGAATCTTTCTTAGATACTGGAGAAAAGGTCTTCGTGTAGTCAATTCCTTCTTTTTGAGTGAATCCCTTAGCAACGAGTCTCGCTTTGTGTCTCTCAATGTTGCCTAAATGAGTCTTTCTTTGTTTTGAAGACTCATTTACAGCCATTAGCCCTTGCCCCATTAGGCAACTCAACAAGATCCCAGACTCCGTGGCTCTTCATAGAATTCATTTCTTCATTCATGGCATTGTACCACAGTTCCAATTCTTTGCTATTCATAGCTTGTGAAAATGTTTATGGATCATTTTTGGCTTCAATATTGTAGTCATATTCTTGCAAATACACAATGTAGTCACTAGGTATTGTCGATTTTGTTGTCCTAGTGGATCTTCTTAAGGCTACACCAGCAGGCTATTGGGGAGCAGGTGGTTCAGCTTGTTGTTCAACAATTATAGGCAACTCTTGAACAACTTGATCCATTTGAACTTCATCATTGACTTGTTGATCTTCAGCAATTGGTTGTGGTGGTTCAACATCCATTTGGACTGCAGGGTGTTATCAACCACAATCAATCTTGCTCTTGAGGTGGAGGGTTCTGAAGGATCTTTCTTAGAACCTAAGTCCTTGGATTGATCACTCCCACTAATCAAGGCATTTTCAAGAATTTTTGCATTCCTTGATTCTACAATCCTAGTGCTATGAAATGGACAATAAAACTTGTAACCTTTAGACCTTTCAGTGTATCCAATAAAGTATCCACTTATGGTCCTTGGGTCCAGTTTCTTTTCTTGTGGATTGTATACCCTAACTTTAGATAGGCATCCCCGAATGCGTACATGTTGCAAACTCGGTTTCCAACCTTTCCATAATTCAAAAGGAGTTTTTGAGACTGCCTTGGTTAGAACTCGGTTTAATATGTACACGGATGCCTTTAGAGCTTCACTCCACAAGGATTTAGGAAGTGTAGGGTCGCTGCTAAACATACTTCGCACCATGTCCATCAATGTTCGGTTACTCCTTTCAGCAACACCATTTTGCTCGGGTCTACCGGGCATGGTATATTGGGAAACAATTCCATTTTCCTGAAAAAACTTTGCAAAAGGGCCAGGTGTTTGTCCATCTTCTGTGTATCTACAATAATATTCTCCACCTTTATCTGATCTCACTATCTTAATTTTCTTGTTGCATTGTTTCTCTACTTCAGCTTTACATATCTTAAAGACATCTAATGCTTCGCTTTTGTTATGAAGTAAGTAGATATACATGTAGTGTGAGTAATCATCTATGAAAGAGATGAAGTATTTCTGACCATATGAGTCCATGTCTGGACTACATGTATCAGTATGTATGGTTCTAATAGGTCGGAACTCCTATGGACACCACTTTTCTTAGACTTGAAGGTATGTTTTCCCTTAATGCAATCCACACAAGTATCAAAATCAGTAAAATCTAAGGTATTGAGTACCCAATCTTTCACTAACCTTCTAATTATATTAATAGATGTTGACTGCGTTTTTAGCCAAGGACGTGAGAACGTCAAATACGACGAACCTTCAAGAGAATGTAAACGACAACAGACGGTATAAACCAGAAAAGTAAATAACACACATGATTTTTATAGTGGTTCAGCCCCGATTGTCAGTAATAGCCTAATCCACTTAGAGTTGTGATTTATAAACCTGTACTCAAGATCAGATGGACTGAGCCAACTGAGTTTCTTCAGTACAGATTGTGAAAATACAAGAATTCTCTCTAATTTCAGCACTTTCTCTCTCTAGAATAGACAGACCCAATTTTCTCTCTCTAGAAAGAAGAAGCAGAAGAAGCCCCTCTCTCATCCCATAAACTCTCTATTTATAGGCCTGGGATCCTCAACTGATATCCCCTTATGATAGGGATATTTTATTATATTTATTACATTTAAACATTCAAAATTCGAAATGTAACAAACCCCCCATTTGTGGGAAGAATGAGAGATTCCCGCGTACGTTGTTGGAGTTGTGTTTGACTTAGTCTCCTCTAGCTAGTTGGTCCACCTCCTACCCACTACCCATGCAAGTGGTGGTTGAACATGCATGGTGGTAGGACATGCATGGTGGTAGGACATGTATGGTGGTAGGACATGTTTTTGGTGGGTTGAACGTGCATGGTGGTAGGAGATGCACTTCTCTCCTCTAACATGCACTCTCCTCTAGCATGCCATGTTCCTCTTTGAACCAATCTCCTTGGCTTCTCCTCGGACCAAGGTGGTCCGAGGCAACCTCCTTGGCACCTCACCTTGGACAACATTGAGGCAACCTCACCTTGAACAACATTGAGGCAACCTCACCTTGGACAACATTGAGGCAACCTCACCTTGGACAACATTGAGGCAACCTCACCTTGGACAACATTGAGACAACCTCACCTTGGACAACATTGAGGCAACCTCCTTTAGCATCTCCCAAACATTTCCGATCGAACGTTGTATAGGCTCTCCTTATCAAAATCTAAGTCTCCATTCTCTTGCATGAGACTCCTCCTCCTTAGCTATTTACCTTGGACACGTTCGAGCCAACACTTAGAAAACCTTAGGAGGCTTACCTCCTACACACCCTTGGGGTCTCCTAGGACCACATCCTCCTTGGGGTCTCCTAGGACCACATCCTCCTTGGGGTCTCCTAGGACCATTCCCCTTAACTCTCCTAGAATGCACCTTCCTATTTTTTGGGTATAACAATAGAGATATGTCCCAATCTTTGGTGCCATAATGTAGAGTAATTCTCATTCATAACACATCTTTTATTGCCAGCGTGAACGTGCACAGTATTATAAGTGGTATTGTTTTGTAAATTAAGGCAGTAAAGACCATCAGACAAAATACCATTTCCAACACATTCAGATTTATTATATAAATTAAAAGATTTGTCTTAAAATGTAAAGGAAAAACCATAAGGAACAAGTCTTGAAACGGAAATCAAGTTTCTAGAGAAACTTGGTACATAAAATGTCTTTTCTAACTTTAAAACAAAATCGCTACTTAAAACTAAATGGCACGTTCCAATAGCCTCCACATGTGAGCCCATCTTGTTTCCGAATAAGATGTTTTGCTCACTTCCCACTGGCTTCCTTAGGTTTTGCAAACCCTGCAAGGAATTTGAAATGTCAATTGTTGATCCAAAATCAATCCACCATGTGTTGATATTAACATTAGCCATATTAGATTCATAACATACGAATGAAGTTGGATTACCTTCCTCGTCCATCCATTTCTTGAACTTGGCACATTCCTTTTTCGCATGTCCCTTCTTTTTGCAAAAGAAACACTTGATGGAATCCTTCTTTATTTCACCTTGGGGAGGCACTTTATTTTTCCCCTTGTCCTTCTTAGATGGTTTGCGTTTCTTCCCTTGGGTGGCCATGTGAGCACTTTCACCTTGTTCCTGTAGGAGCCTTGCTTCTTCTTGAGCACACATGGTTATCAGTTCATTGATACTCCATTTGTCCTTATGTGTGTTGTAGGCAATTTTGAAAGGCCCGTATTAAGGTGGAAGATTGTTAAGGATGTAGTGGACCAGGAAGGTTTCAGGGATGACTACATCGAGCTTCTTCAATTGAGCAGAAATGTCCCTCATCTTTGAAATATGTTCTCTAACTCCTTTGACACCAGTGAGATTTGTGGATGAGAATTGGTGGATGAGGTTGTTGTAAAGTGGTTTGTCAGAAGTGTCGAACTGCTCATCGATCAGTTTGATCAAGTCTTTGACTTTCTCAGGTTGCTCCACCGATCCACGCATTCCCAGAGGGATCTTGCACATAATGAACATGATGCTGAGGCGATTGGATCGCTCCCATCTTTCATATAGTATGATCTCAGCAGTAGTGCTAGTCGCAGTTATTGCAGCAAGTTTGTCCTTCCTTATTGCGTAGTCCATGTCGGCGCAGCCTAAATGAAGAAGAACTCGTTCTTTCCAGATTTTGAAATTGTCACCCCTAAGCTCAGGAATTTCGGTAAGGATTTCAGTGAAACTAGAGGAGGAAGAAGAAGCTGCATGAATAGGATTACAAACTTAGATTTTTAAAGATTGAGGCTTAATGAAGTCATGTTTTACAATTGTATAACATGCTGAAGGATGAAATTTTATTAAACAAAAATTTCCTGTGCGCTAAATTTTTAATTTAATAAAATTAAATGTATAGGATGATAGATTATTCAAACGAATTATTTGGGATAAATTAAGGTTTGATACTTCTATCTTTATCAAACTTTATGATAAAAATATTAAATTAATTATCATAACTCCTGTGGGTAAATTAAGAAAATTAATTTAATATATTATCCTAATTAATTATATACATATAATAAAATCCCTGTGGGGTTAAATTATTTTATATATATATAATCAATCACAATTTATGCCCATTATGTGATCCTTTCAAATTAATATATAATTTTATATAATTAAAGATGATGTGGCTATTCCCTAATTATTTAAAATTATATGGTTCACTAGACATTATGTTTTAGGCTCTAGGAAGACCTAAGAACAATTTCGTTATAACATAATAGGCAATCACAGAGAGTAGTGCTCCTAGTGTGGTTGTCCGAAGATCATTAAAAATCGTTCTAGATTGAGCATTTGTCTCAGTTTCATGCATTCTTATGTCAACCACAAAATTGTTTATGAATTATTCATGATTTTATTCACCCTAAATGTTTTATGAATATTTTATGAATAATTAATGTGAATATTTTATGAATATTAATGTGCTAAATATTATTCGACCTATCTTAATGTTTGAATAGTATCTAAATATATCTAGCACAATAATAGAATATATAACGTATTGAAAATCATAAAGTCATACATATAAAATTAAATATAATTATACTAAGAATAAATTTTGCATGAGTAAGAACAATATAATCATACAAATTAGCATCATTAATTATATATACAAAAATAAATACAATAATTTCATATATATACTTAATGGCAGAAAAATCGATGCTAAATAAGACAATAAAATCATTTATTGTTTTGGTGAATGAATAAAATAATTGCACAAATTAATTGTAAAAAAAATTGTAATTACATTCTTAAAATAGCACAAATATTTAATATTGTATGAATAAAAGAAAATATCATACAATAAATACACCAAAATCAAGTAATTGCACATTTTAATAAATTTCCAAATATATAATATACCAAAATTATATGTTTTAATTAAATTAGAAAAAAAAATTAAAAATGATATTTGCTGTCTAAATTAGTAAAATCAAGAAAATAATAAAATCCAAAAATAAATAAAAAATGTAATTTTTGAAAATTTTCTTCAATTTTTTTTTTGAAAACCCGTCAAACAACGGGTCGTTTTTTCTACAGCAGGGGGGAAACGACATCCTCCAACTGGGTCGAAATCGACCCGTTTTCTGCGTGTGGGTCGAACCCCGGTCGAAAAAATGCATTTCGACGACCAAAATACTCGTTATAAAGCCCATATCACATGGAAATGAATAGATAAAGAGATCCATGACATTATATTGATTAAACAACAACTAAAATCAAGGCTTTAATTTAAAAAAAAAAATTGGCCATAAACAGGTCCGAACGAAAACCCTGATGGAAAACAACAATTTTCACGTCCAAATTCATAGATTTTTGCCTATATTGGTCTGAAACACATGTCTAAAGAGAATCTTGTAATTATAATGCTTAAAGAACAACTAAAATTGATACTTCAATTACAAATTGGTTTTCGGCCATCAATGGTTTCATGAAGTTTTCAAAAGCTGTTTTGGATTTCAAAACTCGATCTTTATGCATCAAATCATTAGAAAACTAAAACTAAAGGAACTGTAATGACATTAAGGTTAAAAAATAGATTTTAGTCAAAAAAACTAAAAAACTTTTAATCCTTCGACAATATATATATATGAATATGAATATAAATATAAATATAAATATAAAGGCATATATAAATCAAATAAATATATATATGCAGATAAAATTACCAAGGCATATAAGTATGGCTACTGATATCAAATGTTAGATTAAAATAAAATGTATGCATATGAACAATCCTATACATATATGCGGAATTAATATATAGATTGAACTTATACAAATAGATGATCGAATATTGTATACATCCAGTCATTGCAATTGATATGATCTAGCTTTAGATCTACAAAAGAAAAAGAAAATAATTAAAACGAGTTCTCGGGCTTTCAATCTCTCACTAACTCTTTTTGAATAGAGTTACTGATAGTCAGAATGAGTAGTAAGTTTGGGGACCGGTACTCTATATTTATAGAGTGAGACCTACCATCAAAGTCTCTGCAACAAATTGAGATATTTTCTCAATCAATTGGGATATACAAAATTAGGTAACAAAAAAAATCAGCTAACAAATAATGTTGATCATTAATTATAATATTTTGTCAATAAATAAAATATTGACTCTCATATATTAAATTAATTAGTTGTAACAAATTGATTTTATATAGCATTTAAATAAATATTCTAACAAACTCAAGTACCATAAAAGACATTGTTAAGAGTATATTTGATCTTAGAAAGGAGGAAACTGCACCATGTTCAATTTGTTGTTTATTGACAATAATTTTATGTATTCTGTGTGTTTGTTCTTAGGATTGAATTATGATCTTACATGGTTAAATTATGTTTATCATTATGGACGGTAATGAATTCATAAATATGTATTTTTTTTTATAAAAAAGTATATATTATAAATGATTTCCTAATTTATTGAGAAGTAATTTGTGAATGATGCACCCTTTTTTTCCTACTTAATACAAAAAAAAAAAATGCAGTTGGTCGGACAATTCCAGAGAAGTACCAAAGAGAAAGGTTGAATAGAATTCTCAACTCAAGCTCTCTTTATTGAGGAATAATGGGTAAGAGATGCAAGAGTCAGGTAAAAGGGGATAAAAATCCTAAAAAGAAATTCCCTAACGAAGATAAAATTGTTGATGAAGACGTGGACGACGAAATTGACGCCTGCATGTTCACTCTTCTTTCTTCTTCCTCCTCTTATTTACTCATTATCTCATGTATTGGTATCCTTAGAAATATAAGATGTTTTATCTCTTCATTCATTCTGCTAAACTATATAGGGTAAAATTAGTTGTTTTAAAATTTATTCTAGGTTATTTAAAATTTCTATGTTTGCGTGCTTAGTTAACAATTTTTTCCCCTCCAGCTCTGCTCCAGAGTTAGTTGGTTTGCTGTCAGAACTGAACGATGCAACTGATCAGCTTGAAAACAAAGTCGATCCACTTTTAAACAAGGTATTATTGCTTGCTCTATTGATTGTTTCCATCCTGTTTCATGCTTGATTCACCCCTTTAAATGGCTGATTCCCACTTACAATGACTATGGATTGCTTGGTCAACACTATGTCAGGACTCAAATTAATTTTCTCAATTGAATGGAACAGGTTTGAATTATATCGAGGTGTAGGTTTCATAAAAAGTCATAAAATTATTAAAAATAAGAAATCACCCAAAGTTTACAAAAATTCATCCCATTTGTCTTCTTCGTTTTCCAATACTACCATTTTTCTCTTTATTGCATCAAGAAATACATTTAATAACTTATAAACAAACTAATAATTCATTTCATACTTTACAATGAATAATATATCGTGATAGTTTACCAACATTTGTAATTATTCGATGTTGATATTGGCATGTTAAATATGTGAATTTATGTGCAGATAAATATATCATTGAATCAAGTGAATAATGTATCTGTTAATGGGATTTATGAAGTACATCTATGAAACATACGGGTATCCAAAAGAACACAAGCAGCTGAAGGCGCTACAGCTTAGGGAAGCCACCGTCAAGAAATATATAAACTACGGTATTTTTTCTTCCTTTTTTGGCTTTGGGAACTTCGTGTATGTTTGCAATTCTGAATTTTTAATATATGATTAATAAATACCAATGTTTCATGGTATCTTTCTTATGTTAGACATTGATCTATAATATGATCAAGTTAATGCAATTGCAGCAAACCATTTGCCTAGTTTGTAATCCTTTTTCACTCTCGATCTATCTATCTATATATAAATACTTTGGTTGTATATTATTGTTAAAAGAGAATTGATTAGGAGCACCACTGGTTCCCAAGACTACAAGTAGGTGGCATACTACTATTGGTGTAATATAATATCGAGTCTTAGTTATTTGAATTTAATAAATATTATGGTGTATCGCTAACCAATTATGGAGTGCCAATTCATGTGGTGTTGGACACTTTAAAGTGTCAAATAACAACACTCTTGTTAAAAAGCCTCTAACAGATTAGTATAAATAAATATCAAATTTGTACTTTTTTTGGGGGTAGATATGACATTGTCCCATTGGTACCATTCATGTTCTTCTTTACTACAAGTATATTCAAGTGGTTGGTTTCACTCTCAATTCGTGCAAACTGCAAGTATTAGTCTAAGTATCAAAGTACAACTTTTCTTGTACTTTCTTAATCATGTGTGATGCATTATTTGCCATTTTGCATATTATTTTTCTTATATATATATATAGAGAGAGAGACTTATTTAATTATACCCATTTTCATAATTTTTGAGGAGTTTTTTTCTTTTTCATTTCTTGAGCTAAGAACGATGTTTAATATTTTAGGTTAGTTACATGTTAATCTTTAGCTATCATAATGATCTTTGTGGTTGCCTTTGTCATGGATCGATACTTTGCTTTACTTGATGAATAGGAAATAGTTTGCTTATTCTGTTTTTGGTCTCACTGTCACTTTTTTGTAATTGTTTTTTTTCTTTCTATTATGTTCTAAGTGTCTCAGGGCAGTACGAATTGGGATTCAAGCAACAAGATTGTAAGATTGTCTGGAAGTTATATATGAGTTGTTGTGATTGTTCTTTATTGATTTTGATATTTATTTGTTGTGTTTGGATAATTTGTTGTGTAAATATGAGTACGATTTGTATTTGTGAGTTTGATTTTGGACAATTAATAAAGATGTATTTTTAGAGTTTTGAATGAATTTTCGGTTTGAAATTTATATTATGGTTGAAATGTTATGTTTTGATATTATCTTATTTGATTCAATATTTATGTAATTTTTAAAATATATATAACATGAGTGACAATATTTTTAAGTAATTTTTTTTAAAATTTATTATATATTTTTTAGTGACATTTATACGTGAAATTTTGGATGAATGTAGTAGTTTAAAATAGAGAAATTAATTCTCATTTTCTATGTATGGTACATCAGTTTACAACATTATGTTGTCTTGTGTACAATATGGCACCACAATTGCTTAAAATTTGTTTTGTCATGTTACCACAGTTGTCCATAAATTGTTGTATCATTTACTACAGGAGAAAACATTTGCACAGAAACTGTCGTCCCTTGTGGTACATGAGACGACAAATTTATTTGAACTATTGTCTCGTGCTTATACATAACACTACATTGTATGGTACAATAATATTAAAACTGTTGTATGAACGTTCTTACTACTGTTTAAAACTGTGGTACCACGTCAATTTTTTAGTAGTGTTTGTTTTATGATTTCCCTTCTTTTCAAGCTTTCTCTCATCGAATAGTGATTTTAAAATTAAAAGAAATATATATATATAGATATTCATATATATATATATATATAGTTTGATGGAATTGAATGCATATCTAGACCATTTTGGTATTATGTTTCTCTAACTTATTCATTGTAAAGTTATAGATATACATTACTCTGTGTTAGTATTTCAGAACAAAGTGTTTTTTCTTGCATGCTCAGTAGAACATAGTTCATTAGCCCAATAGCTTTGGCAATAGTTCGTGTATTATGTTTCGATGCTAGCCGTAATATTAAAAAAATCAAATTAACAAAGAATTATTCATTGATCATATTATTGAAATAATTTTATGTAATATATTTATCAATGAAAAAATCCCAAAAATTTATATTCATTATAACATTAGCACAAATTAGAACCGTACTTAACAATGCCCAACAATACTGAGAGAGGAATCAAGTACAATTATACAAATCTATTTAATACCAATTTTTTTTATGTCTATATATAGAGAAATTATATAGTAAGGATGCCACTTTAGTCTCTATCGGTAGGGTGTTTTTGTTTTTGGTACATAGAGAAATTATAATCCATTATATATATATATATATATTTATATAACTGTTGATCATAGATTTAGTCAGCGACATAGAGTCACGAAAAACGATAGGGATTACAGAACTGAATACAAGAATTAAAATGACACAATGATTTTACAGTGGTTCGACTCTAGGGAATGGTAATAACCTACGTCCACTTAGTGGTTTTATTGATTTATACCACAAAACCTGTGATCAGCAAACTAGGGTTCACTAAGTTTCACAAGCTCCGAAGTTGAATACAAAGATTGTGTAAAAAAGCACTTGTTCTCTCTAAATACAAAATATTGCATATGAAATAAATTATTCTCATGAGTCCTATTTATAGGCTCAAGAATGTACATAAGGGCCTATCGGTCGTCCCTAACTTTTGTTACTAGCATAACAAAATAGTGACAGAAACAATGATATTTTCATATAAAAGTAATCAAATATCTTGGGAATATCTAACTCATGGTAGTCTCTGAGTGTTGGCCTTAGTCCTACGAGTAGACTTAGTCACATATGTCAGCACATCCTCTTAACCTGTTGCTCAGCATATTCCTTGCGCCTATCGAGTAGCCCAATTTTCTCTCGATATCCTGGTCATTGGTCAACCGGGTCTTCATCAATAACCAGTCACGTGTAGCATTTAATAAAATTATTTGACCAACAATCCTGCTGACCCGTTACATCTGTCAGTACTTACTTTCTCGAAAAGTTAATTAATCATTACCCTTTAAGTTCCCAAACACATCTTGATGGCTATTGTGATTCCCCATGCATTGAAACCTTATTCTCATCATTACTCACCATTAACGCCCCGAGTAGTATAAATATAAGCCCCTTTACTCCTTTTCATTTTTACCCAAACTTTCTCTCTCTTCAAGAACACTAAAAAAAAACCTCCAAGAACCCTAGACATGCTAGTGCGATCCGAGGCATCTTCGAGCAAGTTCAAGAAAAACCTTCATGATTTCTTCTACAGTCCATAATTCAAGTAAGTTTTTGAACCCATCCTCTTATCTTTGCAGCAATTTTCATGCATTTTAGTTGTGATTTTTCCGTGTTCATAACTGGAATTTTAACGTTCTTGATGAGGTTTTGGGTAAATCGGGTTTAGATAAAAACACCCACAAATACTATAATAAAATAGGTATTGTAGGCAATATAATGCACAAAACAATGTTTAGAAGGAATATTGGGTTTAATTACACTCATTTCGGGTCCAAAATCGAAGTGAAAATTCAATTTTGGGTATTTCGGGAAAACGGAGTTTTTCCTGCCTATTGTCGGAGTTGAAAAGTTTTTCATATTAACTTTTTGTTCCATTTTTCCAACATGTTCGCATGTTTATTGTGTTTTGATCAGGATGCTAATAGTCATATAAAAGCTTAACTTTTATACATGAGCAAGGCTATCCTTACTTTTCTTTTTCTTCTTTCTTTATTGGTCGTAGATTCTCACTTCCCCTTTGCTCTTCACAGATATTCATTCATGATCCCTGGGGAGGTGAGAGACCAATAGACAACGACCTGCTCACCCTACTGTTCGAGGATTAGGAACAACCTTATTTTCCTTTTACAGAGCCTTCGACACCACCTCCAATTCCAATGACTAGCCTTCCTCAAAATCCTCCAAAGAATCAATCAAACATGGGTCGTGTCAAACACATTGCTCATAGGAAAAGAAAAACCACAAACTCACCTACAACCTAGCCATCTGCTAACGCCGAGGGTCCTTCAAACGACCCTCAACCCTTGAATGTTGCACCACCAGAGATTCAACCTAAGGCCAGTCCACATGAAGGCCCACGAGCAGAGGTACTCTGATACATCGCCCCTCCAAGCGTCATATCGACTAGGATGGTGGGAAAGTATCCCAAGAAATATGGACCTCCTGGGATTACTTTATATAAGCCTACACCCGACCATAGGGCAAACGTGCCCGGAGGTGCCTATAGCACCTGGTCGAGGTACCACATAGAAGCAGCGGCAATTTTTCCCTTGCATGACTTTTTCCGAGGGGTAGCCAATTATTTTGAGGTCGCCCCATTCCAAATAACCCCCAACGGATATAGAGTACTTTCAGCACTCTATATCCTGTATAATCACAAAAAGTTGCCTACCCCTACCCCCTCACGAGATCAGCTACCTGCTCGATCTCAAATCCAACCCCAACCAAAGCAACACAGGGTTCTTCCATTTCTATCACCAGGAATCAAATCGCACATTCCTGAGTGATATAAATTATAAATCCAACTTGGTTGTAGACAACATGGCCTTCATGCGAGGAGGTAAACTCTTTAATCTTTGTTCTACATTCCTCTAGTTGCTTTGTATCTTTTCCTTGTTCTTAGTCAGTTTGCATTGTATGTAGGTCCATGGTATCGAACAAAACCCACTCCAGAGATGGAGATGAGAGTCGTGACCCTGGCCAGCATGACACATATAGAAAAAGGCATCAATGAGTTGGTCACGGAAAGAAATTTGAGGCTAGTTGGCCTTCTAGGGCCTCATCAAGAGGTGAGAGAATCAACTGCGGGGAGTGCCATTGGAGATGGCACTGAAGAACAAGAAAACCCCGAACATCAATAGGATGTGTCACAACCCCAAAGGCATTGACCAATGGGAGTGACCATTCGAGAGCCTAACCCCAACACTTAACCAGCCAATATCCCTCCCCAACATGGGAGGGGAAAACAAAAATTACCTGAATATGCTTGTCCTATACTCGAATCCTCCGACGAGAACGGTATAGATTTTTCACTTTAGATACATTGCCCATCCCTTATCATCTATTTGATAGGGACGAAAATTTTAATTTTTCGACCAGTAGTTTTAGCATGGATTTCTTTGAGGCAGATAGTGAGTGTAGTAGTAGTTCCTTAGATAACGTAGCGAACAATAATTGTAGTTCGGGTATACTACTTAGAATTCCTTTTAATTTGTTTCCTTATCATGTAAAAATATTTCTTCACATATATGGTCGTGATTGTTTTTCTTGTAGTCATGCAAACCGACGATGCGTTCATCATCTATGACTCAAGAGGCAAACAAGCGATTTCGAAGAAATCGAGCAGGAAAAATTATGGAGAAGCCAGTGGGGAACCTTCAAGAAAAAAGGCTCGACCAGAAGACCCTCCAGCTTCCATTCCTTCCATAACAATGACCCCTCCTCCTCCTCCTCGCACTATGTCCTCCACCAACCAGGCGGGAGCTTCTTTGGCGACGAAATTATTGAGCAATGCCTCTTGCTCAACAATTGATAAACTTCAGAAGATAGTCAAACATCGCCGCAGCCAAGAGGCCTTTGCTTCTCTTCCTTCGTTGAGACCCATTCAGGTCCTGGCTCGTGGGTTAAACGAAGTCCTCATCGTAAGTTTCTTTTGTATTTTATTTTAGTTGAACAACATCTCTTTTTATTAGCTATGAAAACTTCATCTTTCCACTGTTCGCAGGGTATTCTGACCATGAACAATGGTTGGCGCTGCCCCGAGGAAGTTGACTCAAAGAATGCTGAGGAGATCAAGGCATGGGAGGCCAATGTCAGTGCGTTGGGGGCCAAGGTTAAGATAGTTGAAGATAAAGTTGTAGCTTTGTCTAAGGAGTTGAAGAAGAGCCCAGAAGATCTGGCTAGGGCTATTTCTAATAAGGACAAGTTCAAGGAAGCCTCCGAGACCAACTACAAAGAGGCAGTCAAGCTGCAAGTCGATCTCAAGGCGAGCATGAAGGAGGCCAACACTAACACTCTGGAGGACCGTGTTAAGCTGCTCGAATAGCAGAATTCCCAAAACTTGGAGAGGTTCCAAGGAGCCACCTTTAATTGTTTTTACAGGTTCTGGAAGAATAATCAAGATGTGAACTTTTGATTACCTTCTTGAGAAGGTAAAACAGATTGAACTTGCAAAGTGCGCTACTCCCCTGGAAGAGGAGAAAAATCCCCCAGAGTCTCCTGAAATTGCCTTGGCAAGAAGCGTTAATGGAGCCGAAGAGGAAGCCAGGACCTCCATCGATCAGCAACCTCAATAAGACCCCCCTTCAGCTGCACAATAATTATAAAATTTTATGTAACTAGAACACCCGAGTAGACTGTTCGCGGTGTTAAGATAATTTGTTGCCTAAGGAAGTTTTGTTTACTTTTAATATGTAAAATTACACCCGAGCAGCAATTGCTCACGGTGTAAAAATATTTCATTTTGATATTACAATTGCTATTATAGCATCTGCTCGTATGACCGAACTAGCATAACATTTTATTATTATTTCACAAAATTAGCTAAATTTTTTGAAAAATACTCTAAGTATCGTAGTATGCTTTCGCTTATTTTGCTCATGTGTTTACATATGTTTATAATATGATTTTCTCGCTAAGTATCTTATATGCCCCCAAGTGATCGAGAAGTCTAAGGTTCTCAGTCACTTTCCATTGACCAGACTTATTCGAACATTACTACTCGCGGACTTATAAACAATCAATGATAATATAGCAAAACAACACACGTAATGAGAACATACTTGTAATAAATACAATAAATGGCAAGAATAACTAGCTACGCACATTTCCTTTTATTTCTCATAAAAAATGGACAAAAATTCGTGTCTGTACGGGTGATTGAAAATTGAGCTTACACTTATAAGCGACCAGCCATCTAACTGGCTAGCCCTTGTTCGAAAACTTGTAAAAAGTAAAATTAATACAAGCTAAATATTTACAAAGAAATGTTCATTGATAATACCTACATAGGTGTTCTCCATTCCAATAGCGAGGAACGAGATCTCCATTTAAGCGAGCAAGTTTGTACGTGCCTGGTTAAATAATTTCTTCAATTTAATATGGACCCTCCAAGTTTGGTCCAAGTACTCCAGCAGCATGATCGCGAGTGTTGAGAAAAACTCTTCTAAGTACCAAATCTCCTACGTCAAACTTTCTTTCGCATACTTTAGAATTAAAATATCGAGCGACCTTTTGCTGGTAAGCTTCAAGTCGTAATTGAGCCTACTCCCACCTTTCATTAACTAAGTCCAAAAACTCCATTAATAATTGGTTATTCATATTCTAATCGTATGTTATCCTTCTATGCGAGGATGAATCTAACTCAACTAGTAACATGTCTTCAAACCCATAGGCTAAGGAAAATGGCATATGGCATGTTGTTTTTCGGTGTGACGTTCTAGAGTACTTCTGGAAATTTTTCTGGCCATGCACCTTTTGCTTCTTCGAGCCTTTTCTTCAGAGTGTCCTTCAGAGTTTTGCTTACAACTTCTACCTGTCTGTTGGCTTGTGGATGGGAAACTGATGAAAATCTCTTCGTTATACCATGCTGCTCACACAAATCAGTAAACAGGACGAGGTCAAATGGCATGACATTATCTAATACAATCTTTTTCGGTAACCCATGTCAGCATACAATGTTTTTGACAACGAAATCCAGCACTTTCTTGATTGTGATTTTCGCAAGCGGTTCAGCTTCAACCCATTTAGTAAAGTAGTCAACAACAACTATTGCATACTTGACAACCCCTCTTCATGTGGGCAAAGATCCGATCAGATCTATTCCCCAAACTGCGAATGGCCATAGGCTTTGCATCTGTTTAAGCTCATTTGGAGCTGCTCGAGGTATCTTGGGGAATCTTTGGCAATTATTCTACTTCTTGACAAATTCCATAGAATCCTCGATCATTGTGGGCCAGAAATATCCTTGTCGAAGAATTTATTTGACAAACTTTTCCCCCAACATGATCTCCACAGAATCCTTCATGTACTTCTTGCATCAATTCCTTTGCTTTTTCCTTGGAAATACATCTCAATAAAGGGCATTGAATATCCTCGTCGATATAGAATTCCATCAAGCAGGATAAAGCGATTTGATTACCTTTGTAGTGTCCTTGCCTTATTCTCATCTGTAGATAGCCATCCCTGTTCGAGATATTGAATAATGGCAACTATCCATGTGTCAGACACTTGTATTACTAAGGAGGATTCTTCTACTTTAATGCTAGGAGCTATCAAACGTTCGACCAGTACTATGCTCAATGGGTCGGTATCTTTGGCACTTGCTAATTTGGCCAAGGCATCGACGTTCATGTTCTAGTCATGAGGTACTTGCTAGAGATTATACTTCTTAAATTGTGCTAGCAAGTCTTTTGCCTTGTTTAGATACGCAACCATCTTAAGACCCCTAGTCTGATATTCTCCGATTATTTGTTTAACAACTAGCTAGGAATCGTTGAATATCTCTAATGAATTTATATTCATAGCCTTGGCTAGTTTGAAACTTGTGAGCAGTGCTTCGTATGCGGCCTCATTTTTGGAGACTAAAAAGTTGAATCTTATTGCACAGTGAAACTGATGCCCTTCAGGGGTAATTAAAATCAACCCTACTCCTTAGTTGTGCTCATTATATGACCCGTCTATGAACAGTCTCCAGACGGGAGTTTGGTCTTGATCTTCAGGTTGTATAATCGGCTCACTAGCTAGGAGATCACTCTTGAATAAAGAGTTATTTCATGTGCTTTTGAGCTTATAATTGTGGAAAAATCGTGGGTGATGTTAGTTTATTTTTAGCATTTGTAACTAACTTTGGTGTTTTTATGATCTTAGTTAAGTTTAGTTATTTTTGTAGTTTTTAATAGCTAATGGGTTGAAGATAATATTTTCAGGGATAGATATGTGTACAAAGAATGAACTAACATATGAAACTGTCTAAATTGAATATCTGATGACTGAATTAGCAGGTTTGCAGCAGCAAAGCAGATTTTGTTGAAGCATTTTGATCAGGCTTCTTTTGGACACCTAGGAACACGTGGAAAGTCAATGGTTGAGCTAGAATAGTGGCTGAGGTGGCAAGTACAGAAAGTAGGAGTAAAAAAATTGGGAGTAAATGTCAAAAGAAAAGAGGAGACCCACGTTTCTACAAAGAGGAGGGACAATATTGTACTTTGAGGGCCAAATTGGGAAACCTAGAATACACTTAGAAAGGGCCAGCCGCATTTTGGAGAACAACAACCATTTTTGGAAAGAAAAACCAACAAGAAAGAAGGAAGAAAACCCTGAAATCAGTAAGAAAGAAGGAGGACGAAAAAGTTGAAGCTCAAGCATCAATTGGATTTGTTCTTTCTTCTATTTCTAAACTTCATTTTTATATTTTCTAAGTTGTTTTCTGAATCTGAATATTATGGGCTGTATTGATTGTGGATTAATGTTTATTAACTCAGCCATGAACTAATTTTTAGGTGACTTGAATTGTTGATGAACCCTATGTTATAGTCTAGTAATTTCTTGCACTTTATTTTAGTAAAATCTCTCTTGTTCATTCAAGTGTGCTTATATTAATTTCTTGTTGTTGTTTGGCCAGAATGACAAGATATTTAATTATGTTTAATGCTGGAAAGATTAAATGTAATGGGAAGAACTTGGATGACACAAGTCATAATCTAGGTTAGATTATGTTAGTAAATAACATAGGGATGTGTTATTTGCCTTGTGCAACTTTTGAGAATTAAACTTTGAATTTGCACTCTTAACTCTGATTTTGCATAGGAATATGTTTAATTAGGTAAAAGAATTAATATCATAAAATTTAGGAAAGTTTTATGAGTGTTTATTGAATTCTTGTTAACCTAGGAGTTTTGCTAAAATATTGCTGCCATAGTCTGTTCAGAATAACTAACATAGGGCAATCAATAATTCAAGTCCATTTTGCAATCCATATATTTCTTTCAATTTTCTTTTTTAGTTCAATGTTAATTTCAGTATTTCCATCTCTTTAATATTTTGTTTAGCATATAAACAACCCAATTAATTTTTAATACTTTTAAGTTGTGTAGTAATTGTTTCACTTATTTTTCTATTTCACAATCCCTGTGGAGACGATCTAATTATAATCATATTACTTGTATGATTACGTGCACTTGTGTATTTAAATCAAATATTAAATTTATCACAACACTGGGAGTCCGGTGAATTCAGCTACAAAGTCTGCTAAGGCTTGACCCTTTATGGTTGTTTGAGGTGGATAGGAAATTTCGAACTGCCCTAGCTCAACTGCCCATTTTAGTAATCGACCAACGGCTTCTAGTTTTTGCAAGACTTGTCGTAGTGGCTGGTCGGTAAAAATAACTATGGGATGAGCCTGAAAGTAGGGTCGTAGTTTTCTTGATACTAGTATTAAGCAGTAAGCCAATTTCTCTATGGTCGGATATCGTAATTCTGCTCCCACCAACCTTTTACTTATGTAGTATACTTCCTTTTGAATGCTTTATTCCTCCATGATTAAAACAGCACTGGTAGCATACTCTGCTATGGCTAAGTAGATGTACAAAGTTTCTCCTTTGACTGGTTTGGACAGAATGGGCCGTCGCGACATATGGGCCTTAAGTGCTTGAAAAGCATGTTTGCCTTCTACTGTCCACTCGAACTTTTTGTTTCCTCTGAGTCGATTAAAAAATGGGATGCACTTGTCCGAAGACATAAATATGAATCTACTTAGAGCCATGATTCTCCCTGTTAGGCTTTGTACTTCTTTAACTTTGGCTGGTGACTGCATCTTGATCAGTGCCCGAATCTTTTCGGGATTGGCCTTGATTTCTCACGAGTTTACTATGAATCCCAAAAAAAATTCTGATCAAACTCCAAAAGAACACTTAAGTGGATTAAGCTTCATCTAATATTTGTTTAAGATGTTGAAGCATTCTTACAGGTTCTTGATGGGTTCACCAACTTTTCTAGACTTAACTAGCATATCATCAACGTAAACCTCCATGTATTGCCGATTTGATCTTTGAACATGCGGTTTACTAGTCACTGGTAAGTTGCACCAGCATTTTTCAAATCAAAGGGCATTACTTTGTAACAGTAAAGCCCCTAATCTGTTCGAAAGCTAGTGTGTTCTTCATCAAGTGGATTCATACAAATTTGATTATAGCCGGAGTATGCATCCATGAATGACAAAATTTCATGTTATGATGTAGCATTGACCAGCTGGTCGATTCTTGGAAGTGGGAAACAATCTTTTGAGCAGGCTTTATTAAGGTATGTGAAATCCACACATGTCCTCCATTTACCATTTGGTTTAGGAACTAGTACGGGATTAGAAACTCAGGATGGATAAAATGCTACCCTGATGAATCCATTTTCCTTCAGCTTCTTGACTTCTTCCTTTAAGGCTTTAGACCTGTCTTTCTCGAGCAATCTTCTTTCTTGTTGCACCGATGGGTGGTTTTTGTCTATGTTCAGGAGATGGCTAATAACTGTTGGGTCTATCCCAACCATGTCTTTATGCGACCAGACAAAGATTTCCTGGTTCCTCCACAAAAACTCGACCAGCTTTTTTTTTATTGTTGTCTCTATGTTCTTACTGACTTTAAAAACTCTGGTCGAATCTTTTTCTCCTAGTTGGACCTCCTTGAGGTCTTCCACGGGTCCAAGGCTTTCTTCAAAATCCCCAAAGTGAGGATCAAAGAGCGAGGATCTAAGTCCTTATCCTCACTTTGGGCAACGCTCTATTTATTGACTTGTTCAACTGATTGGGCTTGTGACTCATCTACCACCAGCAACCATTTTTTTGTTGCGCTCCCCGATCCGGCCCTTATTGCCTTTGTAATCGAGGAGTTGTAACATTCTCTAGCCTCTCACTGATTTCCCAACACACACCCAACTCCTGCATAGGTTGGAAACTTCATAGCCAGACGCCAGACCGAAGTTACTGCTTCCAATCACTGTGTTGTATGCGGATGGACAATAAACTACTATAAAAGTAGTGTGTAATGTCCTATTCGTGGGTGTCGCTTGTGCCGTGACCAGAAGTCTGATTGACCCTATTGGTGCTAGTCCTTCGCTAGAGAAACCGTAGATGGTCTGGTTGCATGGTTCTAAATCTTGCACTGATAGTTTCATGCTTTCTAGTTGCATAGAATGTTTACCAAGCTTCCAGTATCCACCCATACTCGTTTCACCATTATGTTGGCAATTTGGAGTCCACAACCAAAGGATCTAAGTGGGGGAATCAGACATGTTGTGCATCCAGCTCAGAGAAAGTTATCAACTCTTCCTTTGTTCGAGCTTTTTTGGGAGTTTGCTCCTCGACGATTAGCATCTCTATGTCCTGAGTGTGAGGTAGGGTTCTGGCATATCTCTCTCTTGCCTTACCATTGTCACCAGTTATATGTGGTCCCCCGCAGATGGTTAGCAAAGTATTAGCAACCAGAGCTGGCTATAGAGGAGGCGATCGTTGCGTACAAGAGTCTGCTCATTGCCGGGAATTTCTACCTACTCGTACATATCTTCTTAGATGTTCCTGTCGAATAAGAGACTCGATCTCATCCTTCCGCTGGTTACACTCGTTGATATCATGGCCATAGTCGTTGTGGAAACGAAAAAACTTGGTTGTGTCCCTCTTGGATATGTCTTTCCTGACCAGGGCTGATACACTTCAGCTTAGCTATCAACCAGGGCCATGTAGTTAGTGAACCTTGGCTCATATCTGTTTTGCTTAGGTCGCTTGTTATCAGATGTCTCTTGCTCAGTGTTTGCCCTTTTTCATCCATTATTATTATTACCTTTGTCGTTGGATTTTCCAGACCCACTGGCGGCTTTGGACGACTCATCCTTCTTGCTCTGGGCAGCCTTTGGAGACTTTCCTTCATTGGCAATAGCCTCCTCCAGCTTGATGTACTTGTTTTCTCGATCCAGAAATTCTCGAGTGCTCTTGAGTCCATTTTTTCGTAGGCTGCTCCAGAGGGGAGATTGGCGTTGCACTCCAGCTGTGATGGCCATCATCTTTCCCTTATCTCCAACAGTCTTGGCTCTGGTAGCTGTTCGCATAAATCTCTGTATATATACTCTTTGAGAGACTCTCCTTCCTTCTATCGAATATTGACCAGCTGATTGACCTCTATCGACTGTATCCGACCAACATAAAATTCTTTGTAAAGTTCTTTTACAAACATCTCCCATGAACTTATACTAGCCAGTGGAAACTTGAAGTAGCATTCCTGAGTAGAATCAGATAAAGTAGCAAGAAAGATGCTGCATCGAGCATCTTCAGAAACCTTTTTGATTTCCATTTGCATCTCAAATTTATTCACATGAGATACCAGGTCTTCTCTTTGGGTAGCATTGGCATTTTGAATTTTCTTGGGATTCGACCACAACAATTCTATTGGCAAATGGGGTGCCCTTTCTCTAGTCATATTATATATGAGACATTTTATTCCCGACCAATTGTTGCATAACTTGATTCAGAGCATTTATTTGAGCCTGAACAACGTCTGGTATGGCAGGAGCGGCCGAAGTTGGGGGGAAAACTCATCCTGTCTTTCCCTTCGGACATTAAGTACATCCCTTAAATCCTCATCCCTACGTCTCTGCTTGTTGGCACCTAGTCAGTCAAAGACGTTTGGTTGTTTGGGTTGCCCCAGCATTCTGGTTTGTCGGTCGATTGTCCATTGAAGGAGGATTTCACTGCCTGTCCCTATTCTATCTGTGCTGCTGTGTATTATCTCGACCAACACGAGAGGGTGGTTGCTGCTTGTTATTTATATTAGGATTTTGGGTCTGCCTTTCCTGCTGACCACCTAGGTGTTGCTCCAGTCACTGTGTACTCCTTGGGTATTGTGGATTTTGAGGACACTGAAGGTGATCTGATTGTGGATTTTGAGGAGCGTTAGGGTTTGGTGGCAGATCTGGCTGAGAGGTTAGTGCAGGTGGCTATCCTCAAGCCAACTGAATGGCTGCCTCTAATGCCATTGTAGCATCTCTCTACCGATGATCCATGTGCGCCTGTCGTTCATTCAACTCTCGACGTTTTTGGACGATCTCCATCTGTTGCATCACAATAGTTTCAGCCACATTCTTTTGTTAGCTTTTAGAGTGGCTAACTCGTATTGCAATACTCCCAAAGTTGTTCGCAAGGTTTCAACATCCATCTCCTACTCTTCCAATTCCACCTGTGGCTCATCCTTCACTACATCAGGTGCAAGAGGTGGATTTGGCACATTTTCAGATGTCTGTCCAGCTAGACCCGCTCTCCTGGAGTTCTTCGCCATTGTTGTTTTGAAGTTCTTGAGTTCAACTCTCCATGAAAGCACCAAAATATTGACCCTCGATTTAGTCAACGACGCTAGGTCACGAAAAACGATAGGGATTACAGAACTAAATGCAAGAATTTAAACGACATAATGATTTTATAGTGGTTTGGCCCTAGGGATTGGTAATAGCCTACGTCCACTTAGTATTTTTTATTGATGTAGGCTACAAAACCTGCAATCAGCGAACTAGGGTTCACTAAGTTTCACAAGCTCCGAAGTTCAATACAAAGATCATGTATAAAAGCACTTGTTCACTCTGAATACAAAATATTGCGTATGAAATAAATGAATCCCATGAGTCATATTTATAGGCTCAAGGATGTACATATGGGCTTATGGGTCGTCCTTAACTTTTGTTACAAGCATAACAAAATAGTAACATAAGCAATGATATTTACGTATAAAAGTAATCAAATATCTTGGAAATATCTAACTCATAACCGTCTCTCAGTGCTGGCCTCAGTCCTACGAGCAGACCTGGTTGCATATGTCAGGACATCCTCTTTTCATGCTGCTCAACATATTCCTTGCGCCTATCGAGCAGCCAAATTTCCTCTCGATATCCTGGTCATTGGCTAACCATGTTTTCATCAATAACCAGTCACGTCCTGTCCATGTGCCTCTTAAACATGCCATATCATCATGCAAATATTTTAGGGAAACAATAACATTGTATATTGTAGGTATAATAGGCATCCTACCAATTTTCAGAAAATTATGAATACTTTGCAATGTCGAAAATATGAGTTCAAAATAGTTAGTTGCACGCATATAAAAACACACACACATGTAATTGATTGTTTGAATTCTCTTTTGGATACCGTAAATTATTCAGAATTTCTCAAAAACTAGTGAGATACCTCCTATAACTACAATGTACAACGTCGTGTAAAAAAAATTAGATTATAATATCTTTACATGTCGAAAACAGAAACACTCCTACCGGTAAAGGCTAAAGTGGCACCCCTACTATCGAATTTCCTATATAAATATATAGGGTATGGCTATGGTGCGGGCGTACGAAACTCCCGCACTAGTGCGACTGCTTTTTCACCAAGATTATTGGTTGAATTTTAAGGTTGCACAACTTTACATACAAGAACGGCTATATACTAGCATTGCTCAGTATTCCACACTCTTTTACACTACACCAAAAGCTACTTTCGACAACACATCATTATAATACTATTGAAAAAGTATTATAATAATTAATGAAAGATATGGTAATGCAAAATAAAAGTTAAAATAAATGGCGGGACTTGAAAATTTTAAGCGGCATAATGAAGTGTTTTAATTTTTTGTAATCCACTTTTCCTTTTTAGAAAAATAATACAGTTTTCCCTTTCTCTCCTTGTTCTCTTATTTCGGCAAGTTTACTATCTGTCTTATATTCATCCCATATTCAATCTTCGCCTAATCTTCTCCTTCCCCATTGAGATCTTGTTTCCCTCATCACACTTTGATGTTTATTCTCCTTTTTCCCTGTTGTTTGAATACATTGAAAAAAATGAAAGAGTCTAGACAAAAAGAAAGAAGCACTCAGATTCTTCCTTCCAAAAATCTCACAGGCATATATTTGGGTTAATTTTTGGTGTATAAATTTAAGCACGAATCTCTTTATATTAGGTTTGATATTTGAATAGGGGTTATTTCATCTATATTATTAAATTAGGTTTGATCTAGGTTGTATGTATGTATGGGAATTTCAATATATGAGCATTTAAGGAAAAAATTTGGGACCAGTGCGTGGGCATTTGTTTTGGGAATATAAGAATACGTTGTAAAGTTAGTAATCTTATGGTGTATTGAATGTCAAGGTCAAGGTCAATGTCAAAATCCAATTAGAAGCATCGAATGTTTGATTTTCTAAATTATGACCAGCAAAAAAAAATTGCTTACAGATGTGCGACGAGCTATGCAACGGCATAAGGCTTTAGGTTAGTCATTTTTATTCATACATATAAATATACAGGTTGCTCTTTCTTTGGCCATCAAAAAGTTTTAATTATTTACCATTTCAAAATAAAAAAAACCAGCTAGCTAGATCACTATCTTATGTTAGATTATATTTGGTTAATGTCTTGTGCTGTTTAAATTAATGACTATTTCGAAATCCCAAATCTTTCTTGTCTTTGATATTTATTGTCTACCTTCTTGACATTTTATTGTTCTTACTGTTACAATTTTTTTTATTTGCTCCTCAGTCTGTATCCAAAATGATGAGCAGGATAATACATATATAAATTCCTTGACTGAAGTTTTAATTTTCTTATTATTATGTTTAAGCTTTTTACTGTTTATAATCACTCACTGGGAACCTCTGAAATTTGATATCATTTAGTTCTATTGTGGAATAACCGATTAAGAGTGAAAACAATGTCATGTTTAACTTTGTTTATATATGCTTAATCATTTATCTATTCTAAGACGCTTTTGGATTACTACTGGCAGGGCATTATTCTTATTGTTATAGATTATATTTTATGCATTTTAGGTGTTTGAGTGAATGTCTCAATAAATACAAAATACTCAATAGATTTGTGTTATTTATTGTGTGAGTGGCAGATTATTTGATATTTCCATTATTTATTTATTGTCCATATAATTTGTTTATATATATATATATTTACATGTATATGTTATATTTACAGAAAAAAGTCTCAACTCCAAGTTGATATCATTTTTCATAAAAGATGTCCAAATATCATTTAAATACTAGCAACCAAATTGCAGTTTACCAAGATTGGTACCCTGAGGTAAGGACTTTTAAAAGGGACTAGTAAAATTTTAAAACTATGACAGAATACAACCATGTCTTACTAAATTTTGGGTTGAATTGTTTGTAGCATGGGTTTAAGGAAGATGTGTTTTTTCATGGTAAAGAAGAGGTAATTCTCTTTATTTATAATACAGAGTGTGCTTTTTTTGGGTTTGTTTGATAGCTAGTGTTTATCGTTTGATCATTTTAACTATGAAATTTTATCATCTACAAAATGATGGTCTAACACACAAGTTATTTTGAATGTGTAATGATTAATAATTGTTTGAAATTAAATATTTTTATGGAATATTATTACATTTATATCCCATATTTTGTCTCATGCAGAGAATTTCATGAAGTGCTAATATTGCACAACAAAATGAGTTGTTCATAATGCCAGCACAAATTTCAAGCACAAATTTCAAGTCAGGACTTCTACAAATAATGTGAGCTATTTACTATTTATTTATTTAGTTATTTTATGAATTCTTTTAGGGAGGAGAACTCTTAAACCAAATTCTTTTTTTTTTTAAAAAAGAATCCAAATTCTTTTGAAACTTGCATTCTATCCCAAAAAATGTGTAGCACATCCACCCAAGTCACTCCTATATAATTAAAATAAATAAAATAAACTTAGCAACACTAAGTTCCACTCGTGTTGACCCTACCTCCCAAGTCATTTATTATGACTAAATAATAACTAAACTATTGATTAAAACTTGGATAATGAAACTAGACATAATTATAGAACATTCAAATATTCTCCTTTTCCTTTGTCCATTCCACCTCACTTCTTAATCAACTTTTAATTTCTAAAAGAATCACTTAGACTAAACAAGAGCTTCACACGTGGCCCTAGCATAGCCAAATCAAATAAATAAAAGAAAAATAATATGGCTTATTTTATTATATTGCTGCATGGTTGAACTCTTGAAAATACAATCTATTTATATATATATACAATATATAAAATAAAAATAATGTAATAAGGGACCACTCCTCAAATTAAGGCTACTAGACTCAGTCACCAGACTATTTGCTTCTGATAATTTGAGACTAACTTTATTGCAATTACGACTAAGCTAGTACCATTATCCTTAAAAGAAGTATCATTAAAAGTGCTCTACTCCTTGGTGTTTACCACTTGTCTTGCCTCCACTATGATCTTGATATAATTCCCTTAATTACTAATGTCCTTCACTCTAGGCAGCTTGGGCATCTCCATAAATCAATTGGACTTCTAATTTTTGAGAAGTGCTATGCTCCATGCCACTCCTCTCCTTTGAGTATCATTCATATGTTTCCAAAGTACCATTTCTATTAAAATAGTAGTACCTAGACCAACACCTTTCTCTGGTTTGAATCTACTAACTTCCCTCATTAATGTTGTGTTTATAATATTTGAATGTATCTCTCTTTAATTTTTATTATTAATTTTGGAAACTTAAGTGCTCTAATTAATTATGTACTCTACTAATTTGTTATTGTAATATTTTTTTAAATAGGCTGCTATAATGTTATGTTTAGATTTACGTGGTTTGTTACTTTTTCACATTGGGATAATTATATATATTTACTTTATGTATATATGTATGATATTGCGACTTCAGAATTCTGGTTGTAGGATATTCTTTAAATTTAGAATATTATTTTATATTAAGGTAATTATATATATTATATTTAAAATTTTATACATATATAACAATGAGACATTTTAGGGTGTAGCCTTGTGACAGGGCAATGTCTTAAATTTATTTAAAGTAGGCTATTGATAGCTCTTCGCATGTCATGGTACACTGATTTTTTGTAGTTATTTGTCTGCCACTTTGTCTTTTAAAAGCATGATCGATATTCTATTATTAAAGGATTTTGAAGTTTTTGTGTTGATATACTTGTAATATTTTGGGTTGTTTTGACACATCTTATGTTGTTAATTAATAAATTATTTTTTCTAATTTGCAGGTATATTGAGATGTCTCTTTGGAGGAATACTAAAACCATTTGTAGTTAAAATCTTTACAATCAAAGAATATATTTCACTAGCTTTGTGTACATTTCTCATTTTTTTATTTGGTGACAATGAATTTGTGTATAACTTATCTTGTATTATGATTTTGTAAGTCTACACTAGTTGACTAAAGATTGTAATTACATTTTGAGTAATTAATACAAAATTACTTATGAAATCTTGTTTGGCTTTAAGGGTCTAAGTGTATGGCCTTATTTTTTTAGCGGATCATGGTTGCTTTATGGAAAATTGGCAACAATGCTATTAATTGACTGTGAGCAGAACGAGAACTATTTCTTAACTACAACATGTATGTTTAAGAGCATGCAATTAATAATTTCAGGTATGTTTAAGAGCATGCAATTAATAATTTCATGTGATCAGCTTAATGGTGCTTTATATTGTATAGACTCCAAAGTAATACATGTTGTGATATGCGATTTAAAATGTTGCAGTGCTGGATTTCACAATGCAGCTGATGGAAACATGATTTGAGAATGATACTGTTCTTGCATTAATTGTCTTTTCTCTACAGTATGTTCTTGTAAACCATGAATATTGGAAATACAAGGCGAAGCATACTTGCTGGAGAATAACATTGAAGGTACACCTTTAGTTTTACTACGGAATTTGAGTTGGTTCTCTATTTCCATCCCTTGTTCTTTCTTATCTTTCTCCGTCATAGTATAGAAAACATAATGCTGTTAGATTATTTAACTTGCTTAAAAAATGTTACATATTGAAGATAATAAATTCATTTTTATTTATCCTTTATAATCTTTAGTAGTCTTATTTAATTTGCCAAGTTTAATATAGTTCTGCATGTAATTCTTGAGACTAGTATGAATAGAACTGATTTTTTATTAGAGAGCAAGCCTTATTTTTTTAATTTGTAAATATGATTTTGTTTTTCAGCATTTGGGTTAGCATTTATAACTTGAATTTCAAATTGGAAGGTCACTTTTGTTTTAATACTATGAAAATTTCAGGGTCATGTATAGTGTCTCCTTGAAATTAACATGATTTTATATAGTTTCTCCTTTAATTTTCTTGATTTTACCTAACTGAAGACATTGAGACATACAAAGTTTCTTGAATCATGGGGTGACAAGGTATTCAAAGATAAATGGTGGGTGTTTCAAGGTGTGTAGAGTTTCTACTTCTATTTTTGTTGTTATTGAATTTTCGGAGCTTGTTTTCCTTGGTCAAAAATAAAATTTTATTTTAGCAAGAATGAAAAAGATAAAATATACTGTAGTTGTTGCATCACTTTATCTCTTAATCAATTGTTAGTAACTTGATCTTGGGAATTGGTAGTTTAGTTTGTTGGCTGGAATTTTATTGCATTAGAAAGCTTTAAGGAGTTTAGTTGATACAAGAGGAATTGTACATTCATGTCTTGAAACTTGAAAAACTTGAAAAGCAGGAAAACTTCGCTGAACCCATTATTTTCATGTTGCTGGAATTAAATCAATACTTAGAGTTCTCAATTGTATCTTTAATGAAATTTATTTGGAAAAAAAGATGAATTTTTTAGCTGCTTTTTTCAATTTTGATCCATATTACAAATTGCAATCTATGAAGTAAGATTCTTCTTCTTGATTGAGGAGCCTTATTGTTTTGGTATGGTAATTATGTTGTTATGCATTGCTATTTTTGAATTTTACCGTTTGTTGGTGATGATGGTTTTGTATTTATACACCGTGGAGGTCAGTCTGTCTCTAAGATCACTCTAGCAATTGTCTCTATTGTTTGGTTAGCTGCTGGAGTTTGCTTTTTCATTGCTTTGCCAAACCATTCCTGGCTTTGGTTGATTAACATTTTTAAGTAAGATTCATTCTTTAGTTACCTTTCCTTTTCTTTTGTTCTGAATTTTGAGTTTCAAACAATTCAGTTCGATTAAAAAACATTGGAAAGCTAGATGATAAAAGCATTTGTTTGCTTCGATTTATTGGCTTAATCACTTTATCATAATTAGCTTTAGGTTTCTAAATTCAATTTGCTATGAAATATATTATTGATTCACTTTCTGACTTGGAACTGATTCTTTCCATTTTCAGCTCAATCCAAGTCTTTATGACAGTCATCAAATATATTCCTCACGTTAGAAATGCCTCATTTCTTTTTTTCCCCATTAGAAAAAATATCAATTGTTTTAAATATAATCTTATGTAACATCAGTGATGAAATAATTTAGCTATCCAAAAGTTTTCTTTTTCCTTTCTTATTACTGTATGAGTAGAGAATTAGAGACAGTAATACTTTGTTGTCAACACTTTTTCTATATCCTTTGCCCCTATAAGTTATTTTGATGGTTTCTTTCAGGAGACTGCTCATGAGACAGTAATACTATGTTGTACTTTATGCATGCTTTATGTTTTTGAAGTAATGTGGTGCCTGCATAATAGTTTCTTATTCCGAGTTTTTGTTTCTTAATATTTGAGTTGTTTAAAATATGGTTTGAGTTGCTCCTTTTTGGGCAAGTTTTTTTTCTCATTAGTTTTTGTTTTAGTGTGTTTTTGTCTCATCCCATTACACTTAGTTTAACTCTTTTTTCTTTGTCCTGGACTGGTTACATTTGTTGAGTTCATGCAAAAAAAATTCAAATTTCACAGCTGCAACTATTCTGTGAAAAAGTGATTGTTTGTTAATCAAAATATCCATATTTTGGTGCACGTATATAAGTGAACCTTGCATCATTATTTATGTACACATATTTAGAGAGCATTAAGAGAAAAAGAAGAGAGAAAGAGAGAGTTCAGTGAATTATAGAGGTTGGAGTTCTTGTGAGAAGCTTGTTCAAAGAAAGCTAAAACTGAGAACTTTTCTCTTTGTACTGAAGCCTTGTAATTTTTCTAGATTGATCATAGTGAAAACTCACGTAGGCCAATTCCACAGAACCATGTATATTGTGGTGTTCTTTTGACTACTGTTTCTATCATTCATTAAAGTTTGTGATTTGTTTCTGTTTCTGGCATTATTTCTTGTTCGTGTTTGTTCTTTTTTCTGGTTCGTTTTGTTGGTGTTCTTGGCAGAATATTAAAGGGTTCAATCACTTTCAATATCATCCTCTATGTAATAGAAGGGTCAGACTAATTCTTCTTGTTTTTCTTATTATTGTAAAACACTTGCACTATTCTTTTTACCTTGCCTTTCGTTATTGTAAAACACTTGCACTATTCTTCAGGCAGGTTTCTTCTCATTTTTCCTTAATTGATGTCCAAGAGATGGATGCAATAGTGTCAAGTTTTAATGCTTTTGAAACTAAGGAAGCAGGCCCACTAATTCACATGGGCAGTGTTTCTTTGTCTGATTTCATCATTTCCGGGAAAAGAAGAAAACAATGTTCTAATGGTATGCATTTCAGTTTGCCTTTTTCTTTTCCCCCTGCACTATACTGTTACAATATTTAATTATCGGGGAGAGGTTTGGCTGCATAATGATTGTCTTTCAGGGTCATTTATTGATTATTTTGTTGATTTTTCATTGGTAGTTCTATTAAAGTTGACATTTTTCTTTTCTTTCGCAGTTTTTTGATTGGATTTGTTGCTTTAAATTTTTCAGGAATCACGTTGCAGTCAGTTTTGGGACAGAGAGTTTTGTTGATGGTCCTATTCGGTGTCTTCTTTGTAACCTAGAAGGTGAATTTCCCTTCAGGACTGTGGAACTTATTCGCCTCTTATCATCCCTATCTGAAGGAACTTGGCCAGCAGAATATGAGTAAGTTTCTTTATTTCTTTGCATTGGGTTGAGGATTCTACAGTAATTTTTGTATGTTTGTAAACACTACATTGTACTATATCAACGTAATTGACTGCGAATATGTATCACTGTTTTGTAATTACTTGTTAGTTCCCAAATAACTTAAGGTCTAGAGTTTAGTACTTGTTTGAGCTCCATATTCTATTACACCTCTCCTTTAAATGAGATATGAGATTCGATGGGTCTACCTTAGAAATAATAGTATCATTCTAAATGCTTTTGTAACTCAAATCTCCCAAACTTTTAACATGCTGTCTCAATAATTAAGCACCTGAACCAGAGATGTCTTTAGGGTGAAATTGAGGCCCCTTTAACCTGAAAATGTTAATGTTTGTTTACTGTAATATGTATCTATTCACTGTGTGATAGCAGTATGTTCACCTGGTATTGCTTGCTTAGGTCTTATATTGTATACAGTTTTATTATTTGATTCATATTATTTAATTTTTTTAAGCATATACCGTACCTTTTATCTGCTATTGCAAGAGAAAAATGTCTCTTTCTCCATCAATTGGAGGAGAAAAGGATACTTAATTTTGAAGGCTTTGTATTGGGCAGCTGTAGAATATTTTGTGCTAAAAGTAGTAACTTTTCAATATGTTGAATATTTAAGACTACTTGAATACTTAAAGAACATTTTGTTGCTGATGATAGTGTTGAATGTTTTAAACTAATTTGTGGATTGTTAATACAATGTTGAATGTCTTACTTTTTGTTATTTGAAAATTAAGTCCATTTGGTGATGCTAGTATTATTAGAAAGCTAATTTTAAGTATACAAAAATAATTGAAATATAATAGAATAAATTAGTGTTATATAAATGAATATATAATGAGAATTTAAACTTATCTAAATATTAAAATAATACGAAAATTGTGTTATAATATCTATTACAATAACACTTTTTATGTAAAGAATTTTGTTATGCAAACTTCATTATATAACACAAAAAATGTGTTGTGCTAAAGTGTAGTATAACACAAAAAATGTGTTATACTAAAGTGTAGTATAACACAAATTTATAAGTATTGAAATGTGTTATATAATCGAATATAAATAATATAATTAAACACTTATCTATTTATTAAAATAATACAGAAAGTGTGTTATCATTGACAATATAATAACACATCTGTATAACAATGATAAATTGTTATGTAAAGTACCCTGACCTACGATAACATAGTTGGTCTTAACACATCAAAAAGTGTTATGGTATGTTTTGATAACACATTTTTGGGTGTTATTAAAAACATTTTTTCTTGTAGTGTTATTTCGTTTTTCTGTCTTCCCTCTGTAGTTTCTTTATCGAGGAAAAACTACAAAAATAAAATAAAAACATAAATGGCTCAACTCCCCACCCTTCACGGTTCACAAACACCCTCACCGCTGGAGACACTTGTCCCTGCTATCCTAGAGAGCCGCCACTATGGAAGCAGAGCACTACGGAGGAAAATAACACAACAAGAAGAACAACTTGATGCTGTTTTTTAGACCATAGATCTCTTAACATATGAGTTAGATTTGTTAAACATACCATCTTCACCTTTTTCTCTTCAAAGCAAAGTAAAATTTATGCAATTCTCAATCTGAAATAGACTAGAAGTCGCTGAGCTATTTATAAATTTTCCACAATTGTCTACAATTTTTTTGGGTGGAACTCGACTAGATTCCCAGCATAGGAAGAAGAGACCATTTTGAAAATTGCACATTCGTTATTTATTTTCTTGATTAGTTTTTTTTTCAAGTGACAATAGCTAATTCCATTTTAAGTTCAGAATTTGTTTATTAAATGTTATTTTCTTTAATTTTTTTTGTTGGGAAGTTCAAAAAAGTTGCTAAACTTGAAGAAAATGAAGCTGAAAAGAATGGTGATTGTGGCTTCTCTTCCAACTATGTAAGATGTGCATTAATGAAAGAAAGCCCCATAGATGTCACCTTGAACCTAGGACAACAAAGTTAAACTAAAACAATACATACCCAAAATTAAAAATGAAATATTTTGAGCTCTTTCTTCTGCTATATTTTTCCAAAATTACTTAGAGTTATTCCATTCACTCTGTAGTCATCAATTTATAAAAGGTCAGGGAAAAAAATTGCAAGACACAATCTTTGAGATTTTGGTAGAGAGAAAAGAAAAAGTCTGATAGAGTGGATAAGATCAAAATTGGGATTATTAAGGTTATGGAAGCAGTGGTAGTAATAGAAGATGAAAAAAAATTGCTATAGAGGTCGATGGAAAGAAAGAACAAAACATTTATGTATAGTGAGAAAGTTAGCATGGATTCCATCTTAATTTGAAAATGTACAACCTTAAACTTTAACCAATGATATTAATGAAAAAAACAACCGCACTCTTGAGGTCGTTTGGTATGCCCGCACCATAGATTTTTTCTAAGTATATATAAGATTTGCCTTTGGTGCGGGCGTACGAAACATCTGTACGAGTGCGGCTTTTTTTTGTACATTTTTAGTTGGTGTATAAAAAAAGTTGTATGTTTCTAAAATAGATTTGGGTGTATGATAACATGACCGAAGCTAACACATGGAAGGTGAACAACATATTGAGTTATTGACTACTGACTAGTATTACAAATGGAATTGTGTGTATTTTTATGTTTTAAAAAAGCTAACTTCTTGTTTATGAAAAAAAGGCTAACACCTTTTACGAAAAAATATATATGAGTAACACGTGTCCTTTATTGAGATTTTCTTTTGAAGAAACCTATACTTTTGACAAAAAAGAAATTGAAAAAAATTAAATTAATTAATTAAAATAAGTTTTGTAGTGCGGTTTCTCATTGGCACCCACTGTAGTAATCGGAATAAGGCCGATAACCCTCAAAATTTCACGACACCAGCGAGAACCTCCGGTGGCATTTTAGTCCAATCTCCATAGGGGTTTTGATCCCCTTGAGCATATGAACCTAACCACGTCACCCATCGGACTCGACGACGTCGAACTCGACGACGTCGAACTCGACGAAAAACTTTTTGGGAAGCCATGGCGGCAGTGGAGCTTCGGATAGCTGGTTGAGGCAGAGGATGGCGAGTGGGGAGGCGAGGTTCTAGGGCTTTCGATTTCGGGGGCTCAGGAACCCCGTGGTGTGGCATGTGTCAACGTTTGGTGGCCGGAGGTCCGCCGTTCATTCCTAGCAGAGGCAACAAGATGGAAGTAGGAGAGAGAGGGAAATAAGGATCAGGTGGAATAGAGAGAGAGGAAAGGAAACTGAGTGACTTTAAAAAAGTTGTTATCTCCATTTTAAGGATTCTAATTTATTTTCATTTAATTATTTCTTTATTATTATTTTTTTAGGGCCCACCTTTAGTGCCCTAAATACTCTTTTAGGACTCTCAAAGTGTGCCCTTAAAAGTCTCCACTGACTCAAATTTTCTCATAGTATTTTAGGACCCACATCAGTAATTGGGGCTCCACTACATGTCCTAAAATGTATTTTTTAAGGACTCTCAATGAGTTTCCTAAAAAGTCCAGGAGATGTTTTTAGGGCTCGCATCTAGGTGAGTGCCCAACAAAAGTGTCCTAAAAACTAGTTTTATAGTAGTGTTCCCTATAAAACAGTTGACTTGATATCCTTGTATTGAGTCAGAAGAATGAAAAAGGGGGCCAGAAGCGTGTTTTATGGCAAATACATTATAATTTATATCTACATTAATCTCATTATGAGAATGGTATTGTAATCAACTCCCATTAACGAGCTCAACCCCTTCAGTCCACTATAAATATGGCTAGGGTATCCTTGTAAAAGGATCCCAACTTTAGTGCATACAAAAATGCTGCTTGAACCTAGTAAAATTATGTGTTTTATATTTCTTTTATTTAAGCTTTATCTGTTTATTTGTAGTTTACATAAAAAAAACAGTCAACACATATATTTTTTTAATATAAATCATTTTCAGCTAAAAGATATATATAAAAAATATTACTAACAATTCATATAATTTCATCTTCTCTTTATATACCGTTTTTTTATTCAACAAAAATATATATACTTTTTAATGATTTTTATCGATTACACAAATATCTTTTCAAAAAGAATAAAAAAATACAATTATGTTAGTAGATTAATAATAGTTTTGTTTCATTAGGTTTGTAAATTAATTTTTTTGTCCAGTTTTTTAGATCTTCCTAAATCGTTGGTTTTTAAGATGATATACTAATCTTTTTAAAAAAAAAAAAAAAACAAAATACTCTATATTAATCGGACATATTTTATATAGCGTGTTCATATATTAATTATTATTTTTTTTCAATTTTACGTGAGAGGTTTTTAGAAAGAAAAAAAAAAGGGGAAAATTGATACAAACAAGCTCTTGCAACAGTTTAAATTACAGGACACACATCCATTCACTAACAAAATACCTGATGTGGGCTTCTAAAAATAAATATTAACAATCCCATAAATGATATATCACATTAATCTTTACTGTGGGACTGTAATGTCCCAAATTACCTAATAAGACTTAGGGTCTTGATTAAGGGGCCAGGATAGAAAATTATGAAAAATTATGTGTTTATGTGATATATATATGTGTGCCAATATATGATTATGTGAGTTATATTATAATATGACTATACATGTATATTTATGTGTATTAAATATGCATGTGGGCTCGTTTCTTATTGGAAGGGAAATTTTCGTAATTTGGTCTGTTACTGGTATATTTGGAATATATGTGTATATATGTGATATATGTGTGAGACCACATTATTATGTTGATATATTTGGATTACTTGGCACAACACCCTAAAATGGAGATAACAACTTTTTTTAAGTCACTCGGTTTCCTCTCCTCTCTCTCCATTCCACCCGATCCCTATTTCCCTCTTTCTCCTACTTCCTTTTTGTTGCCTCTGCCAGGAATGAACAGCGGACCTCCGACCACCAAATGGAGACACGTGCCACACCACAGGGTTCCTGAGCCCCCGAAATCGAAAGCCGTAGAACCTCACCTCCCCGCTCGCCATCCTCTTCCTCAACGAGCTATCCGAAGCTCCGCTGTCGCCATGGCTTCCCAAAAAGTTTTTCGTGGAGTTCGATGTTGTCTCGTCCGATGGGTGACATGGTTAGGTTCGTATGCTTAAGGAGATCAAAACCCTTATGGAAATTGGACTGAAATGCCACCGAAGGTGCTCGCCGGTGTCGTGGAATTTTGAGGGTTCTCGGCCTTATTCCGATTAATCTCGGACTAATTAAAAAAGAAATTCAGGTAGGCAGTAGGGTTTCTCATTGGCACACACTGTGATGTGGAGCATTTCAAGATCTAGGCATTTTCGAGGTTTTATGCCCTAATTAAAACTCAATTTCTTATAATCTCATTTTATTATCAATAAAATAATATAAATTATTTTTGACTTGGTCAATCACTTTGCTCACATGTTTTACTTTCATGATTACTTGTTTAATATAAACTTCTATTAAATCCCAAGCATATAGCTCATCATATTTATAGTGATGTAATCACAATGGAATATATATATATGATTATATGTTCAAACATAAATTAGTCCTAACATTAGTCTGTGCAGATGATTTACACTGATTTGTCAATCTACGATATGATCAACTTACACATTGTAGTGTTATGTTCTTTGTGGAATATTATCAAAGTAGATAAGATCAGATGTATTCGTTACATCAAACTGGACCGATATTGACAGTAGATAAGATAAGTAAACATACTGTTATTATCTATTATAGTAATACAATATAGTTGACCATAGGTCAATTCAATCTCAATTCTGAGTGGCTAGTATTCTAACTGGTTGTATTATTTGAGTTCTTTGACTTGTTCGTTACTAGCATACCCTACAAACAAGCCCATACTTACTTCTTGGGAACCCGATAGTATAATTGGGTGGGAGTGTTAATCATAGATCTGAACATCTATAGCTTCTGATGATGAAGTAAAACTATGGTTTCCTTTTAGTTTGGTTCGAGGTACTAAATCATAGAGATCTCATTTCAGTAATTAATATTAGTTTACTAAAATATCATTTACAAGGAACTAAGTGTTTGAAGGATAAAATACAATGAAGGGTAAAACAGTATTTTAGTCTCATCTCATTGTAGACCGTCTATAGAGGATTGAACGATAATTATGGTTGTAACAATGTAAAACTAATAACGTATCTATATTGCTTATAGAGCATTCTATGGATTCAAGAGTGCAATTCTAAGTCTTTAGTGGAGTCACGAGAAATTAATAAGTCAGTAAATTTATTTGTTAAATTTACGATAACTTATTGGAACTTGATTTCATAGGCCCATGGTCCCCACAGTACCTTGGATAAAATCATCTAGACAGTCTCAATTAATTGATTTAATCATCAATTATAATTATTAAAGATTACCAGGTCAATTTTGGATAGTTTCACAGAGTTATGCAATTTATAAAAGAAAAGAGATTTTATGGAAAATTTATTAATTAAGACAAATTGATGTATAAATTAATAAATAAGTTTAAATCAAAGTTCAAATTATAAATAATTAATTTGATACAGGATTTAAATAATTATTTAATTAATTAATCAATAGAAAATAACACGGACCTTGATATTAAGTCCAACGGGCTTATAATTAAATGGGAAATTTCACGGGCCTAAAGCCCATGAGAATTTCGACCTAATTGTTGATATTTTATTGATTTTTTAATTAAATAAGTGTAGCGCACCAATTTTTTTAATTAAGCTATTAAATTTGTGCTTTATTTTAATTAATTGTTAAGTGTTGTGAATTATTTTATTTATTTGTTTAAATTAATTGTTAGAATTGTTTAGTAGAATTTTGTGAATTTAATTGTTAATTGTTATTTATTTATTTATTTTAAAATGCGAATAATTTGAGTTTTGGTTGAATGCAGTAAGGTGCATGGTAGGTAGTGATGTACCCTAGTTATTGAGTGCATGCATGTGCATGGTTGCATGATGCACATGTGTAGAATTTTCTACACACTTTAGTTTCCTTTTATTAGAATTATTTATTAAAAAAAGGGAAAGGGCAACAAGGGTGGACGACAAGAGGAATGGGGGAATTAGAGTTGTCCCATTTATGTTGTTTCTTTTTTTTTTTTCTTCAATCAAATAAATTAGAATAAAGGAAAAATAGGCACCATTAGGAAACTTACCCTTTATGTTTATTAGGTTATTTTTGGCTAAATTAGAATAAAAAGGGAAGAGAGAAAAAGAAGAGGCCATTTGGGACTTGGAGTCATCAGCTTAGAGGGAAGGAGAGAGAGAGAGAGTGGTCGAGATAGAGGGAGAAAGGGAGAGAGGGGCTGCCATTTTCTAGAGAGAAGGAGGAAAGAAAGAAGGAGAAGGGGGAGAAGGAAAGGGTGTCGAAACTTTAGGTATGTATTCATCTATGGTGCTTTTAAATCCTTGGTTAAGAGACTTCTTCTTCTTTAATCAAAGAATAATTGTGTTCTCTTTCTTTGGTTCTATGGTGTTCGAAACCCCTAGGACGTGGTGATTCTAGTTTGGGTTCTTGATTCCTATTAAGAGAGCTATTGGATTTCCTCCCTCAATCTATGGTTGTTGTTGTTTTATTTTTGTTATTTTGGAGAGATCATGGCTGAATGTGGATTGGTGTTTTGGGTAAGGATATTATGTTTGTGTTGCTTTGATATTGATGGATGTTTTAAAAAAAATTATGTTTTGAAAGAAAGCTAATGTTTTGATTATTTTGGCCTTGGTAAATGTGTTGCACTATTGTTATGATGGCTTGAAGAGAAACATGTTAGGTGGTTATTTATTTTTGGATTCAAGAGTATGAATCTCATATAGGTCTCACTCAAGGCATATGTAGATAATACATGTGGAGTTTTGCTTATGCTTCCTTTGATGTTTCTATGATTTTGGTCATGTTATTTGGGAAATAGGAACATGCTAGGTTTCATGTGAAGGCATATATGGATATTGGTATTTTATATTGTAAATGCATGTTTGTCATTCCTATTTTATTTGCTGTCATGTATATACTCATTAGAAACATGATATGGTGTTTGTAAGACTTTAAATGTGTATATGTTAGTGGTGTTTTCTTTTGGATAACTTGAATGATAGAAGCATATTAGGGTTTGTGTTTCTTATATTAATTAAACATGCATGAATAATGTGTTAATTTTGTAAGGCATGATGAAATTGATGAATTTTATGATTTGAAGTACTTGCTGCTTTTTGTGTATAAATGGTGTCAATATGATGAGAATAATATTTTTGAATGTTTAAATAATTTTGTAAGTGTTGTAATGTTTTCAAGAAATTAATGGAACTTTAATATGCCTTGAAATGATATTTTTGCTCAAATAATTACCTACAGGTTTTTTTTTTTATATTTTTCGAGAAAATATGAGTTTTTTTAAAAAAAAAAATGGTGATTTGACGATATATTTTGTTGCTAGAATTTTAGTAAAAAATGTGAAGTTGTATTTTTAAATAAAATTAATTTTGTGTGTATGTTGAAATAAATTAATATCCTAAACTATGAAAATATTAAAAACGATATTTTTAATATAATCATGAGTGTTCATTTTAATTAAGAAAAATGTTGAATTTAATTTACTTGTGATTTTTAAATAAATTAAATAAGTGGCTAAAAGTTTAGTTAAAATATTTTAAATATAATTATTGGATTATCCTTTATGAATTTATTCTACTTAAAAATTAAGTCTTAAAATAATACAAGTAAAATATATTTTTTCTACACCTAAAAATTATATTTTCTCACACCAAGTTTGTAATTTTGTTAATTTGATTAAATTGATAATTTGTGAGGAAACATGTTAAATTGTAAGTATTTTACATAATTTACAACCTTTATTATTTTTTATGTAATTTAAAAATAAATAATAGAATTATTATATTTTTAAATGGTTATTATTTCATGAAATAAAAAATAATGTTTTAGATGTTGAATCAACTTAGTGATTTTTAAAGAGATAAATAATGGTAATAAATGTATGTTACTAATTCATTATTTTTTTAAAGAATAGAAATAAGCGCGTAAGAATTATCGTTTTTAACGCTGCTTTTTAACAACGTTCCCACGTATGCATGTCGCATGTAATTTCACTTTTATGTTAAAAAATGTGTCTAATATTCAACCATATGATTTTTATTTAAAAACCATGCATGTAACATAGGTATAATTTGCATTATTCTTTTGGTGATTTTATGTGTAATTATGCCTATTTGGAAATTTTGAGTAGTCTACACAATGTGTGTATGCCCCATGCATACATGGGATATCTGAGTTGGGCACAAGAGAGTCTTATGTGATGCTTAAGGATGTTATTTGATTATGGTATAGGCTTGTTGTGAAATTGTCAGTTGTGCTTTGCTTGGACCTTAGGTAAGGAAGTTAGATAGAATTTTGGTTATGAATGCTGTGAATGGTAAGGTTGACATGTATGAATAAGAATGTTATGTATGATGATACATTTTTTCTATATGAATTATGAGATGCTATTTTGTGTTGTTATGGCTGGATTGTATGAATGATGTATGTTATGTAGTGGTTGTTAGTATGATGAACGCGACACAACAAAGAGGTTACTAAGGATAAGAAGACGTAACCCGAGTTGCTAAGGATACGAAGACGTAACTCAAGATGTGATATGGACAAGTTAGCAGGCCATGTTCACAAAGGTATGATGTTATGTTTATGATGACTATGTATATGATGTTTATGTTATGATGTTATGATTATGATGATTTTGTTTATGTGTATGATGATGATGGTTATGATAATGACGTTTATGATGTATGACGATGTTTGAATATGAATATGTTTTGTTGTGTTATACTTGTGTATTAATTGTACTTCCTTACTCGGCTTTAGCTCACCCCCTTACTTTCCCTTTCAGGTAGCAAATATGATTTCTCTTTGGCACGCGAGGTGATGTGGGGAGTTCTATCGTCAAGGTGTGTATGGCGTGGGGGCATCCTATGGACGAGAAAACGATCAGTTTAACGCCAATTTCTAAAGAATAATGTTTATGTTTATTTTTAATTTTAATTTTCAGAACTTATCAGTGGGACTTGAACTTTAATTATTTTTAAAATTTTGCATGAAAACTATTATTTTCTTTTAAACTTTTGGGCCCAACTTGCATGTTTTTAGCAAGGCCCTACTGGAACATTTTATAATAAGTGACTTTTCTTTTGTAAACTTATGTGCACGCAAATATTTTATAAAGTATTAGACTAGGGCGTTTAACAATAAGTGACATAATTGAGCCCATAAAAGGAATGCTAAGTGAGAGTTAAAAACAGATGAAGGGATGATCAGAAGATCTAGTTTTGATACATTAGGGTTTTAGACTCTCTCTATAACAAAAGTCATTTTCTAAGCCTGTATATTCTCTTCTCTTCTTCTTTGTATCTATCTCATGTGTTGAGAAATGCCCACTCTAGCCTAGGTAATTTTAAGGACACTTTGGAAGACTATGAAGAAATTTGAAGATTGGTTTAGTTTCTTGGTGATACCTTGCGACATAAAGGATACAAGGGTTAGAGAAATTGAAGGAAAGACTTATTCATTTCGTTGCACATAATGTAAGTGTTGTTATCATTATCTCTGTTTAAATTAATTTATAGAAATATGTTCTAGGTTTTCTTATATTAATTTTTTAATATATGATTTACATGAAAATAAAAAAGATCATATATAAGTATTCCCCACAACTGATCTCAAAGCCTTCGGTAATCTTTATTTTCATGCACGAACATGGTAAAAAAATTAAATTATTTGATGTGATGAGTAATTTGATGGATTTCATGTTTTTTATGAAGCATATTGATTTTTATGTGATTATTAGCAAATTTGGGTTATTTTTTTGTGTTTTCTATTCAATTAATTTTTATAAATGCTTTATTTGGTGTAAAACATTGTAAAACTTATTTAGAAAACGTTTTCGGTTGAAAAATTACACAATTTTTTTGGCTGCTATGCGCACACACACGAGCGCATTTGCGTGCGTCAACCCAGCTTCGTGCGCGAGCCTGTGTGCATCTCCCCAACAGCAGTCCGAGATGAACAATACCCGTCCATAATTTTTTTTATTTTTTTAAATTAAAGATAATAAAATATTAATTTTATTTTTTTATACAAACCCAAAAATATCATATTTATTTTATCATTTAAAAATATTTTTAAAATACGATATTTTTATTGTTTTATATTTAAAAATTAGATATTTTCAACAAAGACTCTATTTTGAATTTAAAAATTGGTTAACTAATTAATTTTAAATCTTTTAATATATTAAAATATTAGAATTAAGTTATAAGATATTAAAGATATTTGTTTAAATACTTGTTATTTTTTATATATTTTATTTGAAAAAATTAATATCTGATTATTCTATGGATTTTAATATTTAAATTATTTGAAATTTGAAAAATATGTTGACTAAATATTTTTATGAATATTTGAATTTGTTTAGCTATTTTTAAGATATTTTAGTTTTGTTATAACTATTAATATTTGTTTATTTTTCAATAAATGGTTAAGATATTTGCTATAGTTGTAACAACAAAATATATTTTTTTAAAAACAGTTAACGATATTTGCGTAAAATTTAAAATTGGTTAAATTTTAAAAAATATCACATTTTCAAATCAATTAACAAAATATTTTTTTTATTAAATGAGATTTAAATTAACTTTAGGTTAATTGTTCATAAATCATATTTAAATTAAATTAATATTTTTCAAAATGACCTAAACTAAGTTGATTGATGATAAATGAAATTTAAATAAACTTTTGTTAATTGTTGATAAATTTCATTTATATTGACTTAATTTTTGCAAAAATTTAATTAATTCAAATTTTGGATAAAATTCTAGAGAATTAATTATTGTATTTTGCAAATGAAATAAATTGTGGTATTTTTGCATAAATTTGTAGACTTAGATGGTAACATGATTAGACCCATCCAATTATAATATGTCTGTTTACACTATATGTGGTATGTTTGCAATTGGGCTTAGATGCATATAGTGGCTCATATGTTTAGTTAATATATCGTTTTTGCTAAATAAAACATTCATAAGATGATAGGTTTTCTTTGGGCCCATTAGAAAATGTAAAGTTTAAATTCTTCTCTTGTGGATGATTCCACTTGTGAAGGTCCATTTGCTTTGCATAACTGTAGTGAGCCTAATCATATAATAACAATTAATAAAACAAAGGTTTAAATTCCTGTCTTTTGGACCTTGTATGAAAGTTTGGGAGCCCTAGTAGTGGGAACAACATTATGGACCCAACCCTCCTCCATACAAGCTTAATTATTAAGGCCCATTTGCCTGAATTGAACTTAATTGTATATGTTCATTATAATAGTTAAACCTAAATATTGATTAGCAACAAATTAATTATAATTTAATTGAATTTGTTTCAATGTGACACTTTAGAATTACTAGAAAATTATAAGACTTTAGTTTTAAAAATTTAATTTTTTGGTGAACCATGGTCATTAATTTTTAAAAAATTAATAATAAAAATACTATTTTAATACAATAATGAGCATATTTTAAGAATTATATTCGACCTCCACCGTTAGTTTAACAAGGTCAATCACTCAATGGGGCCTCAAGACGCTTTGATTCGTTCCCAAACGAAAGGTGTTCATTAGTTATTTTGACAAGGTTAGATTTTGAAAGATAGATAATTATAGGTCAAATTCTAATAAACTCACCCCTACGACGACCACTAGGACTAAATCTATGATTATCAAAACCGTGTGTCTAGCTCATAAAATAAGAAATTTTGTTTTCTTATTTTGATCGAATAATAGGTTGTTAATAATGGTGTCCATTATTAAATGAGTTTACAACTCTATTTTACTAATGATATTTTTTTTACTCTCACCAATCGGGACAACAATATCATAGAATAATTAAAAACCTAAAGAAATAGAGATATGATTATTTTGGTATTTTTTCCATATCTTACATATTTATGGTATAAGTTGTGCTATTTCTTGAAATTAGACTGAATAGAAGCTTTATTGAGAAAATGTGATTGGTTTCTATTTTATTGATAATATGTAGTATTATTATGGCTGTGTCTACTCCCATCATTTCTCAACTTTCAATGGAGAAACTCACCAGAGAAAACTTCCTTCAGGGGAAGTAGAACATCAACATAGTGTTGAATGGTGACATCTCCAAGTTCGTCATGACTAAAGATTCCCTAGAAGTTCCAGATGAGGAGACTCAAGTCGACTTAATCCTCAATAGTCTCTCTCCAACTTTCTTGACATTCACCACCAACTATGCGATGAATAAACTAAACTATAGTCTAACAAAATTCATGAATGACCTTTAGACTTTCAAGTAAATGTAGTGTCCCGGAATTTTAGTAGTAGTAGTAGTAGTAGTAGTAGTAGTAGTAGCAGCTGTAGAATTTTAGTTTTATTGGTCAAAGCCGAGATTTAGTTAGAAAGTCATAGAAATAGTTATGGATTCTATAAGTTTAACCTATGGTTTAGAAATATTAATTTTAACGTAAGGTTTGGTTAATATTGTTGGTCCTAAGAATATTATTTTTATAACCTAAGGTTTAGATAGAATTATTAAGAACGTGACACTTGTCACATGTATGTTTATTAAGGAATTAAGTATTTTTGATGAATAGTTTAATTAAAAGAAAGATCTAGAAGCTCTAGAACCTTCCATTATCTGTTAGGATCACGTTTTACTTAGTCAAAGTAATTTTAATCAATTTCAAATTATCCTAAAATCTGCAAAAACGTGTTTAAAATATCAGCATATGTTGATATATTGCAGCTATAGGGGCTGATATGTCACTTATAATTGATACGAAAAAGACGTCGACATCGCACGAACGAAACCATGAACCCTCATAATCATGGTAGGGGAAATATATCGCCTACCCTAGGCGATATATAGGCTCCAGTGTCCATATTTGAGCTGTTCGTAAAATTCTGAACTAAAAACAACCCTCAACAACCTTGACTCGTTCCTGAACGATTTTGACCGAGTTCTGGGCATCTGTTGAACAGATAATTCAAATTTATTCATTTTTTATCATTTATTTATTAATTTTAAAGGAGTTAGTTTCATTCCTTTAACTCTATAAATAGGACCCTTCAAACAACCATTTTACTCATCATTAGAGCATAGTTCAGAGCCTCCAAGCTGCCAAGATTATTCTAGAGAAAAACACTAGGGTTTTGAGGTTAAAGCTTTCAAATATAAAGCTTTTATAAATACTTGGGAAGTAAGTTTTTGTGTGATTTCAGTGTTCAAGGTATAGATCAAGGTTTTAAGTTATCCAAGGTATTCTTTATGTTTACCCAAAAATGGATCCTGATGACGTGGCAAGATTTTCTTACACGTGACTGGCATGTGACAGTTCTGAGTGAAGGGATCCTGTTTGATCATCTCCAAATAATGATTGATTCTTCAAGTCTCATGATTGGGTGCGACCAGTCTGGTCGCATACTTTCATTTACTTCTTTTGGGATACACAATCTTGTAATAATTACATTTATTATGTTTCCTTTTATTACCTTTATACGCTAATCTTAATTGTAATTAAGGCCCATTGACCCATGTAACCCCGTTGAGCCTATAAATAAGAAGAAGAGGGCATAAGGAAGGGACTTTTGAGAACTTTTAGTCTGGAGTAATCATAGAAAAGAGCATAGTGTGATTATCCACCGAAAATGTAATCCTCCCAAGGCTTGTGAAACTCAAGAACCCTAGTTCTTTGATCACAATATTGGCATTCAATATCAATAAGAACACTAAGTGGATATAGGTCATTACCATCTTATTGGGGTCGAGCCACTATAAATCGCTTGTGTCATTTGCTTTCCATTTGATTTTCTTCTTGATTTCCTTTTTGTTCTTTGCTGTTTATTTGACTCTCTGTCGTTGGCCAAATCGAGGGTCAACATTTTGGTGCTTTCATTGAGAGAATTATTTCGAGATTTTAAGAAAATCAAATGGCGAAGACATCCAAAAGAGCTAGACAGACTTCTGGTGCTGCATCCACTCAGCCTCCTCCTCCAAATGTGGCTGAAAATGAGCCACACTTGGACTTTGAGGAGGAAGAAATGGACTCTGAAATGTTGAGGACAATACTATGTGTGTTGCAAGACAAGTTGGCCAATCTGAAGGCCAATCAAGAGAATGCAGTGGAGACCTTGGCCCAACAACAAAGGGAAATTAAGCGTCAACGTCAGGAGCTGAATGAGCGGCAAGCAGACATGGACTGCCGGCAGAGAGATGCCACAGCCACTTTAGAAGCAGGCATTCAGTTGGCTAAGGGACAAGCTGCGTCGACTTCCCAATCAGATCAGCCACCAAATGCACCACCGCAACGGGCCCCAAATCACATCCTCCGCTTCAGCCAGCAAGCCCTCAAAGACCGGAGCAGCCGCCTGCTGCTCAACAGGACATCCCAATTTAGGATCCTGATTAGCAGCCACCTTCTGAAGCTGGTCGAGGAAATCCCCAGTGCCAGAGGCAGAATAGGGTCGGGCAGCCTCCCTGAAGCCCTAGACGCCCAAAGGCTAATGAGCCAAATCGATCGAGCATGGGGCAACGCCCTTCTGCTAACAGAAGGCATGACGAGTCAGGCTCTGCGGTCAGGGGACCCCCACCACATAATAATGCACGGGGACCCATCGACCAACGCAGACCTCCCCCTGACGCTCAGGAGATGCCAGCTAGAGGAGGAAATAGCGTGACCAGCCGGTCACGCTATAGTCGGTCACAGTTTAGGGATGGCCATGATTATAATGAGGCTGACTTCGACAAGAAAATTGTTGGTCGGGGGCATGAAGAAAGAGGTTGGGATAGGAACCCTCCACCAAGAGAGAATAGGCCAACGAGCCAAAATGTTGGGGGTAGCCCAGACAACATAACTTCTTTGACCGGCTGGGCACTAGCAAACAAAGGCGTAGAGATGATAACCTGAGGGACGTGCTCAATGATTGGCATGAGAGGCATGATGAGTACGCTCCTCTGACACCAGTCGCCCCAACGATCCTCGACGCTGTACAGGCCAAAATTGATGCTCTGAATCAGGCAGTACAACAGCTGGTAGGGAGCCGGACATCCCACATTGAGTACGATCGGAGGAGAGGTACTCCATTTGTACAGAGGATCACTGTAGCAGAAACTCCCAGCAATTTCAAGATGCCGGTACTGCAGAACTTCATTGGGTATGGGGGCCCACTATCTCATGTAAACAAGTTTGAGATACAGATGGATATCCAGAAGGTGTCAGACGATGCCCGCTGCAGGATCTTCCCCGCCACCCTGTCTGACACTGCTCAGGAGTGGTTCTTTAAATTCCCTCCTGCTAGTATAGTATCATGGGAAATGTTCGTGAAGGAATTCTACAGACAATTCTACGATGGTCGCATACACCCCACTTAGGCCAACCAGCTTGTCGAGATACGACAGAAAGAGGGAGAGCCTTTAAAGGAATACGTCCAGCGTTTCATGCGAGCAGCTGCTGGAGCTAAAATAGTGGGAGACGAGGGAAAAATGATGGCCCTAACTGCTGGAATGGGGCGTCATTCTCCCCTCTGGAACAACCTAAGGAAGAATGGGGTAAAAAGTACCTAGGAGTTTCTTGATCGAGCTGATCGATACATCAAGCTCGAGGACGCGATTTCCAACGAGGGGAAATCGCCTGCAAAAGACAAGGGACCAAAGGAAGATCCCGCCAAAGCCACCAATGGGTCGGATAAACCCAATGGCAATATCAAAGGCAACGGGAACGGGAATGGTAAAAATGGTGGAAACAGGGTGAACAATGAGTCATCAACGTCCGAAAATAAATGCCCCAAAGGCAATAGGTATGAGCCAAGATTCACCAACTATACGACTCTTGTCGAGAGTAGAGCAAAGGTCTACCAGGCGACCAACTCTAGTGTCCCTTATAAGCGAACAACACCTATAAGGAAGGATATCTCCAAGAGAGATAGAACAAAATTTTGTTATTTTCACAACGACTACGGACATGACACTAATGAGTGTAACCAGTTGAAGGACAATATTGAGTTCCTTATCAGACAGGGACACCTAAGGAGGTACGTATGAGCCGTAAGAGATTCTCAGCGAGAAGCTCAAGGAGGCAACGAGCAAGCACCTGCACACCAATGCTCGTCACCTTTACAACCAGCTCCTATGGCAGGTACGTTACTCACCATCTGTGGCGGCCCACACCTTGCAGGAGATAGTGGGAAGGCAAGGGAGCGATATGCTCGGACCTTATGCCACGACTTGGACATCAAAATGATGAGTGTGGAGGATCGAGCACCTAAGAAAGCTCAAACGGAGGAAGAGTTAATAACTTTCTCTGAAGATGATGCTCAACATGTATGATTCCCACATTCAGATTCGCTAGTCGTTGACGTCCAGATTTCCAATATGATGGTCAAGCGGGTGTTGGTCGACATAGGGAGCTCAGTCAACATATTGTATAAGTCTTCACTAGAGAGGATGAAGTTGTACGTCAAGCACCTGGAGCCGTGCAACCAAACCATATATGGTTTTTCTGGTGAAGGGCTCACGCCAACAGGGTCGATTATGCTCCCAGTTACAGTAGGAACTGCGCCCGCGAACAGGACATTACTCGCTAATTTCATAGTAGTTGATTGTCCTTCAACGTACAATGCTGTAATCGGGAGGCCTATTATGTTCGACCTGCGAGCTGTGACATCGGTTTGGCACCTTGCCATGAAATTCCCAACTGACGCAGGGATAGGATGCGTATTGGGAAACCAACGAGAAGCAATGGAGTGCTACAACTCCTCGATATCTAAGGCAAAGAAAGGTGGATCGAGAGAAGCTTCCGGAAAAGAGTTGCAAAGCCAATGAAGTACAAGCCTAATCGGGTGATTGTGTCACCAAATAGGGTGTTGCCCAAAGTGAGGATAGGGATTTGGATCTTTGCTTTGGGGATTTTGATGAAGAAGTGGGACCAATCGAGGACCTCGAGGAGGTCCAACTCGATGAAGCGGATCCGACCAGGGTTGTGAAAGTAAGTAAAAACTTAGAAACAACGACAAAACAAAAGCTAGTGGAATTTTTGAAGAAAAACTAGGAAGTCTTTACCTGGTCACACAAAGACATTGTTGGGATTGACCCAGCAGTTATCAGCCTTGTCCTAAATATTGATAAAAGCTTTCCACCAGTGAAACAAAAAAGAAGGATGCTCGACAAAGACAGATCAAAAGCTCTAAAGGAAGAAGTTGAGAAGCTAAAGGAGAACGGATTCATCAGGGTAGTGTTTTATCCAACATGGGTCTCTAATCCCTTACTAGTACCCAAGTAGAATGGCAAGTGGAGAACTTGCGTCGATTTCATAGACCTTAATAAAGCCCGCCCTAAAGATTGTTTCCCACTCCCTAGAATCGACCAGCTGGTCGATGCCACTGCAGGACACGAGATCCTGTCATTCATGGATGCATACTCTGGGTACAATCAGATCAGTATGCATCCACCTGATGAGGATCACACTAGCTTTCAGTCCGATACAAGACTTTACTGTTACAAAGTAATGCTCTTCGGTTTGAAACACGCTGGTGCGACATACCAGCGACTAGTCAATCACATGTTCAAAGAGTTGATCGGCACAAACATGGAAGTATATGTTGATGACATGCTGGTTAAGTCGAAAAAGGCAGGAGAACACATAGGGGACTTGCAAGAGTGCTTCAACGCTTGAACATATATCAGATGAAGCTAAATCCCCTCAAGTGTTCCTTCGGAGTCGGATCAGGGAAATTTTTGGGATTTATAGTAAACTCACAAGGAATCAAAGCTAATCTTGAAAAGATCAAGGCTCTGGTCGACATGAAATTACCATCGAAAATCAAAGATGTTCAAAGTTTAACCGAAAGGATTGCTACTCTAAGTTGATTTATCTCCAAATCGACGAACAAGTGTGTCCCATTTTTTAATATACTTAGAGGCTACAAGAAATTCGAATGGACGGAGGAGTGCGAACAGGCTTTTCAAGCTTTAAAGACGCATATATTGTTGCCGCTGATCCTATCTAAGTCGATCGAAAAGGAAACTTTGTTCATATATTTGGCGGTCACCAAATACACTGCTAGTGCTGTCTTGATAAGAGAGGAGGAAAATGTCCAAAAAGCCGTATATTATGTTAGAAAAAGGCTAATAGGAGCAGAGCTGCGGTATCCGCCTATTGAAAAATTAGCCTACTGCTTGATTTTAGCCTCCAGAAAGCTGCGACTGTACTTCCAAGCTCACCTAATCATAGTTTTGATCGACCAGCATCCACGACAAGTTCTGCAAAAGCTAGAAGCCGCAGGCCGATTATTGAAATGGGCAATAGAACTTGGGCTGTTTGAAATCTCTTACTTACCACGAGCAGCGGTAAAAGGACAAGCTCTGACCGACTTCGTTGCATGAGCCTCACGACCAACCTCCCACTTGGAAGTTGTTTACAGATGGTTCTTCTAATGAACATCATGCTGGAGCCGGAGTGATTTTGATAACGCCTGAAGGGCATTGATTTCACTGTGTGATTATATTCGACTTCACGGCGTCCAACAACGAAGCCGAGTATGAAGCACTGCTCGCAGGATTACGGTTAGCCAAGGAAATGAACATAAAGTCACTTGAAATCTACAGTGACTCCCAGTTGGTGGTTAATCAAATCATTGGAGAATACCATGCCAGGGGCTTGAAGATGTTCGCTTACTTAGACAAAGCCAAGGATCTGTTGGCACAATTTGAAAAGTATACTCTCCAGGAAGTACCTCGTGACCAAAACTCAAACGCTGATGCTTTGGCCAAGTTAGCGAGTGCCAAGGATGCTGACACCCTAAATATAGTACATGTTGAACGACTATCCGCACCAAGCATCCAAGTAGAAGAAACCTCTCTGGTGATTCAGGCGGTGGATACATGGATGGGACCTTTCATTGAGTACTTGACGCATGGTGTGTTGCCGACGGGCAGAAACAAACCCAGGACTCTTCAGTGGCAGGCTGCTAGGTTCATCCTGGTCGACGAAATTCTGTACCAAAGAGGATACTCTATGCCACTCCTCAGGTGTATTTCAAAAGAAAAGGCCAAAGAATTAATGAGAGAGGTCCATGAGGGCTTTTGTGGGACCATGCTGGGGGCAGCGCTTGTCAAAAAAGATCCTAAGGCAAGGATACTTCTGCCCAACAATGAATTAAGATTCGATGGAATTTGTGCGAAAATGCGACAAGTGTCAGAGATTCTCCAAGATTCCGCGAGCAGATCCTAATGAGCTAAAACAGATGCAAATTCCGTGGCCATTCGCAGTATGGGGTATAGACCTAATTGGAACTTTGCCCACATGGAAAGGCGGCGTCAAATACGCCGTAGTGGCTGTCAATTACTTCACAAAGTGGGCTGAAGCTGAGCCACTTGCAACCATAACGACCAAAAAAGTGCTGGATTTTATGGTCAAGAACATTGTGTGACGCTATGGATTGCCAAGAAAAATTATCTTAGACAATGGCACGCAGTTCGATAATGATCTGTTCACAGATTTTTGCGAGCGGCATGGAATTATCAAAAGCTTTTCTTCAGTTGCTCACCCTCAAGCAAACGAACAAGTCGAGGCAGTCAATAAAACGCTAAAAGATACTCTGAAGAAAAGGCTTGAAGAAGCAAATGGGGCATGGCTGGAGCAATTGCCTGAAGTCCTCTGGTCGTATAGAACATCCCATCGAACAACAACAGGCCATACTCCATTTTCCTTAGCTTATGGATATGAGGCTATGTTGCCTGTTGAATTAGATTCGCCATCGCATTGGAGGATGACATTCGATCAAGGCTCTAATAGCTAGTTATTAATGGAATCTTTGGAATTAGTCGATGAAAAGCGCAAGCAAGCCCAACTCCGAGTAGCAGCTTACCAGCAAAAGGTTGCCCCGTATTTCAATTCTAAAGTACATGAAAGGAAATTTAATGCGGGAGATCTAATACTTAGAAGAGTTTTCCTCAACACCCGCGATCAGGCCGCTGGAGTACTCGGACCTAACTGGGAAGGACTGTACCAAATCGAAGAAGTCCTCCATCGAGGCACTTACAAACTTGCTCGCTCAAATGGAGATCTCATTCCTCGCGATTGGAATTGAGAACACCTGCACAAGATCATTTTTGTGAACAAGTTTATGAACAAGGGTTAGTCATTTTTGTGACTGATCGCTTATAAGTGTAAGATCATTTTATGGATCACTCGTATAGACAAGATTGTCCATCTATTATGAGAAATAAAAGGGACTATGCGCAGCCAGTCAATCTTGTGAAACTATTGTATTTATTACATGTATTTGCTCATTACGTGTGATTTTTTGCTATATTATCATTTTAAAATCTCTACTACGAGCATAAATGTTTGAACAGATTTTGGTCAAGGCAAGTGACTAAGGACCTACATCTCCTCAATCACTTAGGAGGCATATAAGGTATCTAGTAAGCAAAGCATATCAACAGGTATATAAACACACGAGCAAAATAAGCGAAAGCATGCTACAGTACTTAGAGTATTTTTCAAAATTTTGTTATTTTGTTAAATCAAACCAAAGTACTATGCTGAGTTCGATCATGCGAACAAATATTATAATAGAATGGAAATATTATAATATCAAAAGTGAAATTCTTTACACCGCGAGCAGTCACTGCTCGGATGTACTTGTCTTTTAAAAGGAAAGTTGTTCGTGCAACAATAAAAATAAAAATTGTCATTACATCACGAACCATAGGTTGTGTATCTCAAAATAAAATTTAAAGAAAAAACAGATAAAGTTACGAAGTGGCCGAAGGATCCTGTTGGGGCTCTTGTGGCTGCTAGTCGACGGTAACTCCAACGTCTTCCTAGACACCCTCAATGCCTGTTGCTAGAGAGATCTCGGTAGACCCTTGAACCTTCTCTTCCTCTAAGCAAGCCACACACCTTGCTAGATCATCCTCCCTTATATGATTTGGTAGATAGGAAAAATCGACATTGGGATTGCATTTCCAGAACACATAGAAACACTCAAACCCCGCCCCCTCGTATTTTTCGAGGTTGCGAGCGTTCGCCTCCTCCAGATCAGCAGTCTCCTTGTGGCTTATCACCAGCTCTGCTTGAAGGTTGTGGGCTTCTCGATAGTTCATAAGCGAGGCCCATTTATACAGCTCCTTGGAAGCAGAGATCTTGGCAATTGATGCTTCTTTCTTCTTCAGCTCCTCTTCGAGGGAGGCGAGTTTGGCCTCAGCCGTTTGCAACGCTTTGGTGTGCTTCACCTTGACCTCTTTGAGGGCCTTGGTATGCTTCGCTTCAACTTCCTTGAGATGCTCAGAGTGTTTAGCTTTGATTTTTTTAAGCTGCTCAGCATGTTGGACCTCGGCTATGCTAAGCTGATCGCTAAGCCTTTTTTCAAACTAAGCGGACAATGCCCTCGAACTCCGCCAACCGGAGCTCATGGTGAGGACTCCCTGCGATCAGAAAAAGATAAAGTTGTTAGTAGGAATAAATTGACAAACAAAATTGGTAAAGTATGGTGAAAATGCGACTTACACTAAGCACTTCGTTCAGTGCACAGTTGAAGACCTGATCAACCGCCATAGAGCCAGTCTCTTGGATGGCCTCTCGGCTGCGACGGTGCTTTGTTATCTTGGTCAGCCTATCTTTGGCTGAATTAAGCACCACACTCACAAGATTTTCCCTTGAAGCTTCTTCTGGGCGACCAGCAGGCGTTTGGTCGGTGAAAGCTGGAGGAGTGAGGTCAGTAGGAGCTGCAGGAGGAGTTTGTTTGACTGGAGCTGGGGGATTTTGATCGATGGGAGTTAGCGGAGGAGTTGTCTCTTTGGTAGGAGTTGGTGCAGGAGGATCCCCTATTCGAGCCTTTTTTGTAAATGGGTTACTGCTGCCCTCCCCAGGCTGGCGCTTGCTAGATTTCTTCTTGCTCGCCAAATTGGTGTACAATTCGAAAGCCCTCTCAGTAGGCATATCTGCATGGAAGAAAACATACGAACAGTTAGGCAATATAATAAAAGGAGCTTGCCAAGTTAAGCAAAATAAGGGAAAAGAAATTAAAAGTATAATACCCGAGCTACAATTACTAGTTGTTACACTATTTACTGTACTAGTGCTACACTCACTCTCTGGCCTGAAGAAGTCTGAATTTAAAGTACGGATGTATTTAAAGTTGCCATCCCCATCAAATAAGTGATAGGGAATAGGCAGATTATCTAAAAGCAAAAAGTCAGTACTGCTCTCGTCTGATGATTCAAGAATAGGCTCGGGGTTTTCAGAAACCTTCTTCTTGCCCTTCCCTAAAGGGACCAAAGCAGCGACAGTTCGCGGGGCGCCGGAAAGTTCGTTGATGGTCACTTCCGTTACCCTCCTCGTCTGGGGTTGTGACACATCTTGGTGTTGCTCAGGGACTTCTCCTCCGGTGGCACTCCCCGCTGTGGATTCCCTCACGTCCTGGTGAGGTACCAGAAGGCCGACCAGCCTCAAATTGGCCTCTGTGACCAGCTCTTTGATGCTTTTTTCTATGTCGGTCATGCTGGCCAAAGATGCCGCTCGTATCTCCATCTCTGGAGTAGGAGCTGGTCATAGCCATGGACCTAAACGACATAAAAGTTCTAATAAATGCGCGGGAAAGCTAAAGGAATTTAGGCGACCATTGAATAAAGAATTTACCTCCTTCAGTGAAGGCCAAGTTGTTGGCGACCAGGTCTATGGTTAAAAAGTACTCCTGAAACTATGATAGGGGTGGAGAATATTTGGATATGATGTTTCAATATCATTTAACTGAACTTGGGATTTTATCACAACTTACTGCCCTAGTACTCCACAACAAAAGGGTGTAGCGGAACGCATGAATAGAACTTTATTGGAAATGGTTAGATGCATGCTTAGTTACTCAACTCTGCCAACTTCATTTAGGGGACATGCAATTGAAGCTGCGAACGACATTCTAAATGTCGTACCATCCAAATCAATCCCCAGAACACCTTTAGAACACTGGAATGGTCGTGAACCTAATTTACGTCATTATAGAATCTGAGGGTGTCTCGCCCATGTCCTAAGGAAAACGGAAGAAAAGATAGAACCGCAAACTGAAGTTTGCATGTTTGTTGGCTATTCTAAAGGCACTCGGAGTGGACTTTTCTATAGTCATTCAAAAAAGAAAGTGTTTACTTCTACGAATGCTACTTTTTTGGAAAATGAGTATGTCAAAAACTTCAAACCGGGTAGCAAAGTAGTTTTAGAGGAGATGGTTGAAGAATTGACTCCAACCAATGTTCCATCGTCATCAACACAAGTTGATGATGAAATTTCCACTCTTCATGTCCAACCGATGCAAGTCGATTTAAATGAAGAAAGTACCATTGTTCCGGAGCAAACAGTCACAGAGCCTCATTGTAGTGGGAGGGTTTCTAGGAACCCAGTTCGCTATGGTTTGGATGGTGAAACCAATATGGTTGTTGGTAACAGTAGTGATGATGATCTGTTGTCTTTCAAACAGGCAATGGCTAGCATTGAAAAGGAACTTTGGCTCGAAGCGATGAAACATGAAATGGAGTCCATGTACTCAAATTCTATCTGGGATCTTGTGGAAGCACCTAGTGACTTTAGGGCCATTGGGTGCAAGTGGATCTACAAGAATAAACATGGTGTTGATGTAAATATTGAAACTTATAATGCTCGATTAGTGGCAAAGGGTTATACCCAAAGATAAGGCGTGGACTATGAGGAAACTTTTAGTTAAGTAGCCATGCTCAAGTTCATTCGCATCCTTCTATCCATAGCAGCCACTCTCGACTATGAGATCTAGAAAATGGACATCAAGAACACTTTTCTTAATAGGAAGCTTGGCGAAGTCATTTATATGGATCAACTAGAAGGATTTAAAGTAGCTGGACAAGAAGGAAAAGTTTGCAAGTTGAATATGTCCATCTATGGACATAAGAAAACTTCTCATTGATAGATATTTACGTTTGATTAGATAGTCAAAACCTATGGCTTTGAACAAATTATTGATGAGCCTTGTGTTTACCGACTGAAGGCAAATTAAATAGTGGTAATCCTGGTTCTTTATGTAGATGTTATCTGTTGGGAATAGTACCCTTCAAGAAATTGTAGTTGACAAATGTTTTAAATGAAATAAATAATTAAATTGAATCATTATATATAGACTATGTCGGTATAATGTTGATAGTATTAAGTTTATCTATGTGATCTTAATCTTATATTGGTATGAGAGGATCGAGATTAAGATAATAAATTTGAAACGGTTCATAGTAAAATAAAGTTATGGAATCTTTAAATTAATTACTGCAGTACGGTTTGCTAATATTATGAATACAAGTGACCTAGATCCGGGTCACTAGTGTAGTAGGACACTTTAGCGAAGGAAGTTTATATATAGTGATATATAGATATGGACTAGATGTGATTTGTTAATACTTGTTTAAACACCATGTAATATTATTAATCAAACACATCAAATGATGATCATATACACGATGATCTTAATTCTGAGGTTACTATGAACTCCTATATATGTCATTTGATCTTTGTTGGTTTTTATTGATCAAATCAGAGATTATGCATAGCGGAACAACAATCAAATTGTTAGATTAATCCCATAAGATTTCTAGATCTACTTCTTCACATGCATATATATATATTGAATCAAGGACATGAACAGAAAAATTACCTCAGGTCCTTCCTAGCTGCTATCTTTTCGTATGGCTAAATCCTCGAGATCTCACACCAAGATCTTCCAAAATGTTCTCAGGCACACAAAGAACGAGTGTGGGCTCGCTATACAAATAATACGCAATAGACTATTTATCAGATGTTCTCAACACATGAGATCTGATAAAGTTTTGGACCTAGGTTTTGTGAAGAACAAAGACTTTTGTTTATGTCACTGTTCTCTTTCTCTGAGAGAGATTTCTAGATATTCTTCTATCCCTGAAAAATTACGTTCTGTGAAAAACTGATATCTTATATTTAATATATCCTATATATTAAAATATTTGTTATTTTAAACAAATTCAAAATAACTGATCAGTTGTCAGATTTTTGTTTAAATAATAATATTTTAATCATATTAAAATATCCCATTATTTATTTAATATTTAAATAACTAAAATTATGGAATCAAGAGACTCAGTACTCTCTCTTATGCGTGTAGCATAGTGCCTATGCACTGTGCCACACGTGTACCACATGCCTGTGATGGCATGTGATTTTTCCCAATTTTTATTATTATTTAAATACCAAAAATAAATTAATTATATTTTTGTTAAATCAAATCATTAATTAATTACACATAATTAAACAACAATTATGTTTTATACATAGAAAAATATTTTACTTATCACATAAGTTCTTTTTGCCCATTTTTGTATTTACCTTTGTCAGTGTTTGTTTGAGCCATTTCGGGGACCATGGACCTATAACATTAAGCTCCAATGTATTGAAACTAAATAATTAAACTCTTTAATTATAATAGTTAGTTTATTAATTATGATATTATTCTACTATAAATTCAGAATTGCACTCTTTATGTTATAGATATACTTTTACATAAATCTTTTTCTTAAGTCGTCCATTGATATAACTATCTTACAATAGTTCAACCCTCTAATTAATTAGTTCATAAATTAGAATGGAAGAATTACCATTTTACCTTTCTAATTTACTTCTTATTCCTTAAGTACCATTAATTCACTAGTGAATAATTAATCTATAATCTAATTATAGATTTGAGCTCAAAATCATTCAGTTCCAGAATTAACCCTTAAGGGAACTAATATACGATCCGTTAGGAAAGATTAGATTCTGTATTGTTGATATATGTTCCCAGCCATCCATGATATTAAATCTCCAAAACAAAAGTCATTACCCTCATTCTTTGAAGAGACCTTAACGAATGAATCAAAAGATTTAATAAACATGAACAGGAGTTCATGAACACTCAGGATTTAGGTTGATCTATAAAAGATCATCAATTATGATATGAATTACAAGTCTTTATTATTAAATGGTTTTTGGATAAAGACTTTAATTCATATAGGTCCATGTCATATATAATCATATTATATAAAACACCTTTACCGAGATGTCCTTCCACATCAATAATCTGAATCTAGATTATTTGTATCATTATGATACTCAGTAAACTGTACTTACAACTCCAATTAAAGAATTCCATAACTTTAATTTGTTGTTGTTGACTATTTTTATTCATTCATGTGATCTTAATTCTCTCGTACTAATACAAGATCACATTCTCAATAATGAATATGGAATTTTTCTGATATTTACAAAATTATTCAAACAATAATTTAACAATCTAAATATGACAATAATAATAAACCATTGTATTTATTTATTCATAGAAAAAATAAATGTCTTTACATGCTTTTAGGACACACTCCTAACAATCTTTTGATTCATGCGTTAAGGTTTGTCAGAATGATCAGGCTAAGAACAATTGTGTTTGGGGACTCAATGATATATATGGCTGGGCACATAGTTTAACAGATATGAAATCTAAACCTTCTTATAGATTTAATAATGGTTCCCTATTGGGTTGAGTTTTGGAACTGAAAAGGTTATAAGCGCTCACGTCGCGAACTTGTTGTGACACAACCTTCACTAGTCAAGTTAATGGTACCCTAGGAACTAGATATAGTTAAAAGGGTAAAACATTAATTTTATTCTCTTTAAATTATGAACCATTAATAGAGGATAAACATTGTATGTAATGATTATATCAATGGACAATTTATTCTTTAGTAAAGTATTTATTAAATATATGTCTATATTTATCAAGAGTTTAATCTCATATTTATAGTGGAGTAATCATGAGATTAATAAATATGATTATTAAATCAAAGAGTTTCGATTAATAATCTAATATTTATTGGAGCTTGATATTATAGGTCCATAGGTCCCTAGGGTGGCTCTATCAACACTATATCAAGGTAAAACTTGATACAAGGGTAAAACAATTATTTTGAAATTTTAGTAGAATTTTATTCTTCGGGTCAAATATAAAATTATATGATAATTGAGGTTGAATAATTAATTATTAAATTTTCGATAATATGGTGATTTATTTAAATATAAAATTTCGAAATCTATATATAAATAAATTAATTAACTTTTGAAATTAATTATTTTATTTGAGTGGGAGAAAATAAAATTGGTAAGTTAAAATAGTTTTTGATATTGATTTTTAAAAGTATGGTGATAATGATGATTTTAATTGATTTGATTTATTGATTTTAATACAATAAATAAATAAAAGAAAATAAGAAAAATGTAATACTCCCTTAAAGGGAATACTGCTACACATATGACATAGTCCAGGGACTGTGCCATGCCTGTATGATAGTACTGATAAAAGATCAGTATTGTTTTTATTTTATTTATTGAATTAATTAATAATTTGAAAATAAACTTTTTCAAATTTGGTAAGTTAGATATTACCTAAATCAATTATTATCACCATTATGATTATATTATTATTATGAATCATAAGGTAATATATAATCTTTAATATATATATATATATGGAAGACTTCTCAATGGTTACTACCCATAGATGGGTACTAACAATTATGATGATGTGACAACATAGTGACTTGGTATAGCAAGTCACCAGTAGGTAAATATTTTTTTTTCTACATTAATTTTGAATTTAATTATTTTTTTTCCATAATTAATGTTGTTTCCAACTAATGAGAGATAATAATTATATTTAGAAATTGACATATATTTGAAAAATGAAAAATTTATAATATTATATTTTCATAATAAATATACGTTTTTCATCAGGTAATCCTTCAAAAAATTTGAAAAAATCAAAATTTATTTTTAGAAATATTAATTAACAACTGTAAATATGGACTATTGATCTTATCTAATGGTTAATATTAAAGTAACCATCCATGGGTAGTAACCATTAAGAGTGCACCCATATATATATATATTAGGTGATAATAAGAAAGATAGAGGTCATTCAGAAAAAAGTTTTAGAATTCGTTAGACAAGAAACTTTCAACTTCTTCTATTATTCTAACATTTCTCAAGCCATAATCCAAGTTCTCATGTCTTGAGATAAACTTTTGATTTCTAAATTACAAACCCTTGTTCTCTATGTGCCCACACACATCTTGAGGTGTAGAGAACACTCTGGAAGATCGTGGTCTGAGTACTCAAAGCACTGGATAGGAAGATCATTATATATACGAAAAGACTCAAGGACATTTGATAGGATTCAAGAGGTAAATATTTATGTTCTTGAATATTTGTATACATGAGCATATGGTATATATAAGTATGTGTATAATTATATATATGTTGCATGATTAATGATATTTCATATTAATGGTTCATGGCTGGATGTTTTCTTGAACATATAAATTGTTTATAGGAGATATGGAAAAATTTTTGTTGTTTATAAATTAGCCCACCATGCCAATTCGTTGTGCACTCTGATTGTTTTTCCAGCAATTGGTACAAGAGCAGGTCATTAATCTCTGCATATTACTAATTATTGTGTGAGACCATGTGCATTTTTATATTATATGTGATATATATTTGAATGGATTGATGTTTATATTGATGATGATAGATTCTTAAGGGTTGTTTATAATGATGCTTTAGGGTTAAGGAATTGTTGTTAAACTTTATAGATGAAAAAAATGTAAGCCAATTTTTGGAGCATATAAATTTTGTAATTTTTTCTTTTGAATTTCTGGATAAATTCTGATATGGCCCGAGCCCCGAGCATGAACCGTGAGGCTCGAGCCATGCCCTGCACCTACGTCGTGCTCGCTTGGGCCCAGGTCGCGTCCCTGCGCTCAGGCCGTGCACCCCTGCATCCAGGTTGCACGCCCCTGCGAGCCTCCACCCCGAGTCGTGCCCTCCTCCTTCGCCGAACCCGTTGGTGACACACCTAGGGTTTGTGTTATACAAACCCTAATGTGTTGTTACCTAAATTATTTTAATTATTCATTTAAGTTAAAATATTTGAAATTGAATTAAATGGTTTTAATTTGGAAATTTCCTTAATTGAAATAATATTGATTATTTTCCTTAGTTAAAAATGTTTTAATTATTCCCTTCCATAATTAAAATTGTTTTAATTAAAATATCCAAAATTAAAATTATTCTTAATTTTAATTTATTAAAATTAAATTATATGATTTTATTTTTGAATTAAATTACCCAAATTCAAATTGGGCCTTGGAAACTATTTGGGTGTTAAAACCCAAAGTTTAATTATTTTAAAAGGTTGTTTAAAATAATTAAAAAGTTATATAATTCAAAATGGATATTTAAAAGGGTGGCATTGTGTAACGACCCAACTATCTATAAAACTTAGATCATTAAACCTACTAAACATAAACACAACTTTGAAAAGAACATACATAAGAAAATTCATAACTTTATTGAAAACTTTAAAGAAACAATATTTGTAATACATAAATGAGCTCATTGTTTTAAAATAAAACATAACTTCAAATAAAATTGCTTACAAAGCTACATGCGGAAAAATACATAAAAACATAATTTTAAAGAAACTAAAAAAAAACGTTGTCCTCGAATCGACACGCAGCCCATCCACTCCATTCACCTCCATACACACACCAAGCTTCCAAGAATCCTTCTGCCTCTGCATCTATTTTCCTGCATCATACTAAAAGAAAAGGAGCGAGCCTAGTGCCCAGCAAGGAAAAACTACTAACAACATAAACATACACATAAAATCATATCATAACATATACTAAAAACATATCATAACATATACTATATAAGACTATACTAATAATGGCCATTATGACATGTGATAAACCATCTACGTCCTCTGTCTAATATTTGAGGTAGGTTAGATCACATGTAGTGTATGATAACCCATCTACGTCCCCTGTCTAATATTTGAGGTAGGGTAAATCATAACATAACATATAAAAACATAAACTTATCATAACATATTAAACATAACATAACATATCATACAAACATACAAGATCTAGCCAATTTTCCTTACCAAAATACCGGGATGATGAGAACAAGGTCAGGATTTTGGAACACTCCTAAAAACCATTAATAGAAAGGTGAGTTTTCTAAAAGAAAGAGATGAAGAGGAATGAACTAAACCATCGAGAAGATACTTACCAACAAGAAATCTCAAGTTCGAAGAACTTAGACGCTTCACCAAGAATAGAGAAGACTGGGTTAGGAATTGAGTAGAGAAAAACTATAAGAACTAATGAAACAATACAGAAAAGGAACTAAGAATAGGAATACCTTTGAAATTGCTATGACCGAACTGCACCTCGAAACCGAAATACACTCTATGAACCTTACTTCCCAAGTGTCTAATAAACTTAGAATGATAAAGCTTATAACCCTAACCCAAGTGTTTATCACTCTATAGTCTCACTAGCACCTAGAAGACTCTGATCAATGCTTGAAGAATGAATGAAAAGGCTTGGTGCTAGGTCCTATTTATAGAGTTCTAGGAATAAAAATCTTATAATTATAATTCAAATTTAAATTTAAATTTAAAATAGAATCTTAACTTCTAACTTTCTAAATCTCGTAACTCTAAACTAACCTACAGTAAAATCAACATATCTGGAGCTGTAGGACTCCGATTTAAATATCTTTATGCCGTTAGAAAGTTAATTAAATTATGTACAACTTTTTAGAAATACAATTTTTCGAAATTCATAATATAACTGGGTCAAAAATAGGTCGAAAGTTACAGTACCCTAAAGTTACGAAAAAAGATCTATTTAATTATCTAAATAACAACCTAATCCACAAATAAATAAAATTGTGAGTCTAAATATCTAAATAAATATCATGCTCCTAAAAGATTCTGGTGAAGACTAAGTCTTATATTTCCCTTATTAAAATAATAATTTCTTAATAATCATGCATATGACAAGTGTGATAATCCTATTGGCTCTATCTAACCTTAGGAATAACTATGCTCTTGACAAGTGTCATATTCTTATTGGCTCTATCTAAACCTTAGGTTATAATAATCATCATATTAATAACCAGCAATATTAATCAAACCCTAGGTTATAATTAATATTCTTAAACTATAGGTTAAACTTATAAAATCCATAACTATTGCTAGGAGTTTCCAACTAAATCCCGGCTTGAACCAAAATCCACAGTAATAAACAATACTATAACTACTACTAGCTATTACTATTACTACTACTATCTAACTAGCTAAGTAAAGTTCTTGGACTCTACAATTCTCCCCTACTAAAAAGAATTTCGTCCTCGAAATTTACTTACCAAATAATTCCGGATACCGAGCTTGTATGTCCTCCTCCAACTCCCACGTTGCCTCTCGTTTAGAACTATTTCTCCATAGGACCTTGACTATCGGAATACTCTTAGACCTTAATTATTTCATCCCTCTATCTAGGATGCTAACAGGATGTTCCTTGTAACTCAAGTCTTTCTGGAGTGCTATCGTATCATACTTGAGGACGTGAGATGGGTCTGACACATACCTACGCAGCATTGAGATGTGGAACACATTGTGACTATCTGCTAAAGCTGGCGGTAGGGCTAATCTATATGTAACTGCTCCCACCTTGTCCAATATCTCAAAAGGTGTAAAGAACGCCCTAGACTAATACTTACAAAACATTCGCATAACATAGTTTATAAAAGAATACCATCCATTATTAAAGTCTCAGGGGGACTTATTTAAAACCATGCAAGTTGGCGCCACAAGTTTAAAATAAAACATAGGTTTTTATGCAAAGTTCAAAGAAACCAAATAAATTAAATAACAGAGTCCCACTGATAATTTAGGAAAGTCCCTTAAAAAAAACAAAACATAATTTAAATGGCGTTCTACGTTGATCGTTTTATCGTCCATAGGATTACCCCACGCCATACACCCCATGGTGAAAGAACTCCTCACGTCACCACGCGTGCCATAGAGAAATCCTATTTGCTACCTGGAAGGAAAGTAAGGGGGGTGAGCTAAAAGCCCAGTAAAGAAGTACAAACAAATAAGCAAGTAAGAAAACAACATAAACCAAACACTCACATTCATCTAAGACATCATGGTACGTCATAACGTAATCGTAACATATCATCATATCATAACATAATCATACATATCATCATATCATAACATAACGTAACATATCATCATATCATAACATAAATGTGACATATCATCATATCACAAACATACAACATACATGATGAGCATGGAACGCTAGTTGTCCATGTCACCCAATGAGGTAAACAGGAGATCACTGGTCCTTGAATAACCTCGGCGCGTCCGCCCTAGGAGTCACGTCTCAATGTCCTTAGTAACTCGTTCGATGTATCTGACATCGAAATCTGTTTGATGTATCTAACATCGTATTCTGTTTGATGTATCTAACATCCATACACATATCACATTCAACATATCATCTCATTATGGCATTCATAATTTCATAACAGTTCATTCATATAACAACCTTACCATTCATAGCATAAAATCATAGAATCTATCTAACTTCCTTACCTCAGGTCAAAGCTAAGAATTTCACAATCTTTCAACGAGCCTATATCATAATCAAAATAACATTTCTTAGGTTCATAAAATTACTATTTTGCCCTTCCATACAACTCATGTGTGCATGGGCCATGCACTCATGATAACAGTTACACTAAACATGCAATTATCGCCAAAAAGAATAATGCTCGTTCTACCCATTTTACTAACATGATTGTTTTATAAAAATCACATAGTTGAATAATAATAATGATTTTGGACGTAAAAGTTGATTTGCATGTAACATGCATACGTGGGAACATTGCGTAATAAAGACGTTTTCAAAAACGATAATTCTACATTTCTTGCTTTTATTGTTTGAAAATCAATAGACATATTACATGCTTTATTTTTCTTATAAATTTCTAAGTTGATTAAACTTCTCAAAACTTTATTTTATTTTATAAAATTATTTTATTTTAGCTCAAAAATAAAATATGTGACATCTCCATTAATTAATCTCAAATTACAAAGAATTAACCAAAAAGCTTGGATTTAATTAAAATGCCTATTTTTAATATGTCCCTTTTAAAGATATATTTTATCATTGTGTTACATAAATGATGTGAAAAATATATTTTTAGTGTGGAAAAATACATTTTGATTTACATTATTTAAGACTTAGTTTTTATGTAGCAAAATCCCTATGTGACAAATTTAATAACAATTTTAACCTTTTTTTAAAACAAACTTTCAGCCACCATTTATTTTCTTCAAAAGTCACAATTAAATAGAATCTAAATATTTTTCTCAATAAAAATAAAGGAAAAATCATTACTTATCAAAATATGTATTCATACCATTGAAATATCATTTTTCAATATTACCATAACTTAGGAAAAATAATTTATTCCAAAAACTCATCAAATTCATTTTAGTGACATTTACTTCATATTTTATTACAAAAATTCCAGCAATTGTTTTTATCATTAAAATCACCATAATCAATTTAAAAGCTCATATTTTCAAAAAAATCAATAAAAATTCTGTAGGTCATTAATTGAGTAAAATATCATAACATGAGACTTAAAATCCCCTTTTTAATTTCATAAAAATTAACATAGCATCAAGAACATTACTTATGCATGCAACTCATCTTTTTATCAACTTTTACCCAATTATTTACAAAAAAAAAACAGCAAGCTTAATTCCTCATAAAACTCAACTTTTGTCCCAAAAATTACATAAAATCATACATGTTTAAAATCTCATCATACTCTTATAATATGCATGATTCTAATATCACTAACATATTCACATGAATTCTTTTAAAACCATTTTTTTTCTATTCCATTGAAAACCAACAAAACACTAACAATGACAATAACATATAATAACTCATAAGCACCATATTCACATATACCTTATATTATCCTAACATGTTTCTATCATGATTTTCATGCATCTTATAATTTAATCATTCACAATATAACATGCATCTATCAAAATTTCATGGATCAAAATATCAAGATTGCCAATTATTATCTTACCCATATCACATAGGTCCTAAAACATGGATCTACTATATTGAAATTCACTCAACATCACAAAAATATCAAGAACATACTTAGGTATGCCTAGGCCGAAATCTCCATGCATGCATTCATAGATTATCACAATTTTTTTATGCATAGCAAAATCAACATCACAATCCTTTTAACACAAATCATACTCTCACAATATACAAATCATATACACCAATCCTACCAAAAATCAACCATTAGCATCATCATCAAAACCTCATAGACAACCCACCAAAAACAATATAAAGGCTAAGAAAAGACCATTACCTCTCTTGATTGTAAAATCAAGAACACAATAAGATCAATACCCAAACTCCACACCCTTGTTCAAGCCTAGGGTTTTTATTGGAAAACCACCATGAGGAGAAGAAAGAACCCAAACACACAACAATAACACAAGTCAATAACATATTATCAATAAAAGAGATTATACAAATAAGAAAAACAAGAGGACATACTCTAAGAGGGGTTCCTCTTCACCTTCTCCTTCCTTCTTTCTTTCTTTCTTTCTTCCTCTCTCTCTCTCTCTCTACACGCCACTCTCTCTCTCTCTCTCTCTAGGTCACGGCAGCCACACAAGAGCAAATGGCTCTTCTCCTCTTTCATTTCCCCTTTATCATAATCCTCTCATAAAGCCTCCCCAACACAATAAGGTAAGTTTCCTTTTTCCATTTATTTTCTCTTAATTTCTCTTTATTTAAATAGATATAAAGGAATAAAAATGATCATGCCTATCCCCAAAATAACTATTGTCTTCAATTTTTGATTTTTATTACTTAAAAGAAATCATTCCTTTCCCACTAGGTCACACGCCCAAACACTCTTCTTCCCTTTTTTTTTTTTTATAAATAAATAAATTAACTCAAATAAAATCTAAAATAAGGAAATATAAAATGTGTAGAAAATTTACACATGTGCACCATGCTACCATGCACTAGCACACACTAAATCACTATGGTGCATTACTATCTATCATGCACCTTAGTGCATTCCACCATAGCTCACATAATTACCTCAATTGTCACACTTAATTAAAATGTAACACTAATAGTAAAATAAACATGTTACACAATTATTCACTTATTAAATTAATTAACCAAACAATTCTAACAATTAAATAAAATAATAAACAATCAAATAAAACAAATAATTATCCAAATAAAAATAACAACACTTAAATAAAACAATTCATCACACTTAACATTTAAATAAAATAAATCACAAAAATTTTAATAATCTAAAAAAATTTTTGGTGCACTACAAAAGGACCTATAAACCTGGGACTAAGCTTGCCTTTCTTCCCGAACCGCTTCACACCTTTCATAGGAGATATTCTTAAGAAAACTTGATCTCCGACTTTGAATTCCACATCACGTCGCTTGGCATCCGCATAACTTTTCTGACGACTCTGAGCAGCGAGCATACGCTATCTAATCAGCGCTACTGCATCCTGAGCTTCTCTAACAGCTTCAGGTCCAAGTAGTTGCCTTTCTCCTACCTCATCCCAGTGTAGTGGCGATCGACACCTCCTTCCATAAAGTAGTTGGTAAGGTGCCATCCCGATCGTTGACTGGTACCTATTGTTGTAGGAGAACTCTATCAATGGCAAATACTTACTCCATGATCCTCCGAAATCAAGTACACAAGCGCGCAACATGTCTTCTAAATTCTGTATGGTACGCTCGGACTGACCGTCTGTTTGAGGATGAAATGCTGTACTAAGACTTAACTTGGTACCCATAGCTTGCTGCAAGCTTCTCCAAAATCTCGATGTAAACACCAATCCTCTATCGGACACTATTGTCTTGGGGATTCCATGCAGTCTTACTATCTCTTGAACATAAATATCTACGTATTGCTTAGCCGTGTATGAAGTCTTGACAGGTAGAAAATGAGCTGACTTGGTTAATCTATCTATTACTACCCAAGCCGAGTCGTGTTGCTTATTCGTGCAAGGCAAACCCATCATGAAATCCATTGCTATATCGTCCCATTTCCATTCTGGTATGCTGAGTGGTTGCAATAAGCCTGCAGGCCGCTGATGTTCTGCTTTCACTTGCTGGCACACCAAACATTTAGACACGTACTCCGCTATATCCTTCTTCATTCCAGGCCACCAATACATTGCCTTGATGTCGTGAGTCATCTTGGTCGACCCTGGGTGAACTGAGTATGGGGTATTGTGTGCTTCTTCTAGAATCTTCACCTTAATCCCTTGATCATTTGACACGCATACCCGATCCTTATATCTTAATAACCCTTGACTTGATATTGAGAAATCTGTGGCCTTCCATTCTCTAACTGCATCTATATGTGTTACTAACATGTCATCATGCACTTGCCCATTCCATATATCTTCCAACAAACTTGACTGAATGGACAAGTTAGCCAGTTTACCAATGACTACTTCTATTCCAGCATTGATCAGCTCCTGTTGTAGCGGCTTTTCTATTCCAGCTAACGCTGCTAGACTTCCATAATTCTTTCTACTTAGCGCATCAGCAACTACGTTTGCCTTCCTGGGTGGTATAAAATTTCGCAGTCATAATCTTTCACTAGCTCTAACCACTTGCGCTGCCTCATGTTGAGCTCCTTCTGAGTGAAGAAATACTTTAAGCTTTTGTGGTCCGTATAAATCTCACACCGTTCTCCATAAAGATAGTGGCGCCAGATTTTTAATGCAAAGACCACCGCTGCCAACTCCATATCGTGAGTTGGATAGCGTTGCTCGTACTCCTTCAATTGTATTGAGGCGTAGGCTATCACCTTGTCATTCTGCATCAGCACACAACCCAACCCTTGCTTCGACGCATCGCAATAGACTACAAACTTGTCATTGGGTGTCGGTACACAAAGTACTGGTGCTGAGCATAGCTTATCTTTAAGAAACAGGAAACTTTCTTCACACTTATCATTCCAGTTGAACCTCTGCTGCTTCCGAGTCAGGTTGGTAAGCAGAGTGGCTATCTTGGAAAAACCTTCTACAAACCTCCGATAATAGCCTGCTAATCCCAGAAAGCTTCTTACTTCTGACGCATTCTATGGTCTTGGCCAATCCTTCACAGCCTCTACTTTAGATGGATCTACAGCAATCCCATCCTTGGATACTATGTGGCCGAGAAATGCTACTTGTGAAAGCCAAAATTCGCACTTCTTGAACTTGGCGTAAAGCTGATGCTCCTTTAGTCATAACAAGATTAACCTTAAATGTTTCTCGTGCTCGGCTTCGTTCTTTGAGTACACCAAGATATCGTCAATGAATACTACAATGAATTTATCCAAGTAGTCCTTAAAGACCCTATTCATTAAATCCATGAATGCGGCTGGAGCGTTGGTAAGACCGAAAGACATGACTAAATACTCGTAATGCCCATAACTAGTTCTAAAGCCTGTCTTAGAAATGTCTTCTTCCCATACCTTGAGCTGATGATACCCGGACCGTAAGTCAATCTTTGAAAACACGGTCGCACCTCGAAGTTGATCAAACAAGTCGTCAATCCGGGGTAGCGGGTACTTATTCTTAATCGTCACCTTATTCAGCTCGCGGTAATCTATGCACATCCACATACTACTGTCCTTTTTCTTCACAAAAAAAAAACCGGCTAGAAGTTCTGATGAACCCAAGTCTAGAAGTTCTTGTAGCTGCGTCTTTAACTCCTTGAGTTCAGTAGGTGCCATCCGGTATGGTGCCTTGGACATAGGCTCGGTGCCCGGTACTAGCTCGATTGTGAAGTCAATTTCCCGCGTCGGCGGCAATCCTGGCAAGTCGTCAGGAAATACCTCTGGAAATTCCCTTACAATACGTACATCTCCGACCTTTAATGGTGTTTCCTTTACCACATGCATAACACTAGCTAAGAATGCTTGACATCCTTTTTCTATCATCTTCTGAGCTTTAAGTGACGAAATAAGTGATGTGCGTAAACCTGAAACCTTTCCCATAAAACATAGCCTCTGGCTGTCAGGAGTCTCGAACATTACTTGCTTACGTTTGCAGTCGATGGTTGCGCCATGCCTTGCTAGCCAGTCCATTCCCAGTATCACGTTGAAGTCTTTAATCTCCAGTTCTATCAGGTCTCCTTCTAGTTCTACATCCTCTATCTTGATTGGTATGCCTCGTACTACCCGTGATGATAGGACTACTTCACCCGAAGGTAATTCTGTTACAAACCTAGTTCTAAATTTTTCACAAGGTTTGTCTAATTTCTCCATCATTCCTAACGAGATATACGAATGAGTGGCTCCCGAATCAAATAATACATAACACTTATTATGGAGAATAGAAACCTGACCTATAACTACTTTATTGCTAGCGTCAGCTTCTCCTTGGGTGAGAGCAAAAACTCTGGCAGGAACCATCTTATCATCCTTTTTCCCCTCTGACTTGAGCTGAGGACAGTCCTTCTTCCGATGCCCTTCTTGACCACAGTTGTAGCATCCCTTGGTGTTTGCGCGGCACTCACCAGGATGTTTCTTTTGGCACTTAGCACATTGCGAGTACTCTACATAACCCGGCCAATTTCCTCCATTGTTCGTCCATGCCCTCTTATCAATGTCGGATTGCTTGTTGTCAGAATGCCTTCTTTTCTGACCGTTATTATTGTTGGACTGCTGGTTGTTGTTGTTGTGGTTGTTGTTTCGACCATTCTAAGGTTGACCCTGCTGCTTAGGCTCAGGCTTACTAGCCTCCTCTTTACTAACGTTTGCCTGAAGCCTTTCCACTTATATTGCCGTTTCTATAACATCGGCATAAGTAGTATTCCTTGGGTTTGCTAGCTTAACCCCTAGCTCGATCTTTGGTCGAAGTCCTCTAACAAACTTGTTCACCCTCAAAAAATCAGTTGGAACCATCTCAGATGCAAACTTAGCTAATCGGTCGAACTGCTGAGCATACTGTGCTACCGTCAAATTTCCTTGCTTTAGACTAGAAAATTCCACGACCCTTGAAGCAGTGACAGTTGAATTATAGTACTTTTTGTGGAACAGCTCCATAAATCTGGTCCAAGTCATAGTGGCGACATCGTGAGTCTGCTGTACTAGGTCCCACCATATTCTTGCATCCTTCTTGAGTAGAGACGAAACACAAGATATGCGGTCCGCGTTGCCGAGGTTCATGTGCACAAGGATCAGCTCCACATTTTTGAGCCACTCTTCCGCCTCGAAGGGGTCAGTTGTCCCTTCAAAATTTGGAGCGTGCTGCTTACAAAACCGCTCATAGATAGGCTCCACATGTTGAGCTGGGTATGGTGCATAGTTCGCCATCAGCCATCCCCCATATGGACCAACTTGATGGGGTGCTGGGGCCATTTGTTGTGGCTGTGGTTGCGGCGAAGGCGGAGGCTAAGGCTGAGCCTGCTGTCGCTGTTGTTGTAGTAATTCCCCAACTTGCCGTCGTAGTATGGCAACTTCCGCAGTGTTGTCAACCGGCGGCAGTGGCGGCGGCGGCGCATTTCGGTTGGCATTTGGACGTCTTCCCCTTCTGCAAACTGGAGGGGCTTCATTGATCTCAGGGGTGACATTGGGGACATTGCCATTGGTGCGAGCAGATCTTCGGAGCGACATCTTCAGCAGAGTTCTAACAGTTGAGAAAAACATGTTAGAACTTACCTTAATAGTCTCTAAAGCAAAAACTTAATCTAAGCAAACATAACTCGGACCTATTAATTATGACTTCTTATGAAAAGAATTATATAAGCCTTCTTTATAATTAGGGTGTGTTTCTAAACTTAGAAAATAAGCCATCTTTATTATTTTCTAAGTGTGTTTCTAATTATCCTATATGACTTAATTCCCAGGCTCGAAACTCATCGTTGTTCCAAAGTTAACCATACTGAGGGAGGGCTGGGATCAGTAAAATCGTTCCCACTACTATGGCCCCCTATCTCTCAATATAGAGAACCTGGTTCATTGATTTGTATCCACCCTCACCGAACTTAGTCATTATTTATTAAATTTATTATTTATTATGATTGCAAAAATAAAATCAAACTCATACATGTCATCAAAATAACAATAATATTAATTTGGAAAAACAGTTTTCACTAAGTACAACCATAAATGCAAAACAATATATAAAATAAATAAATAAACTAATCTTTTCTAAAAATCGGGATCTTCTACATCAGATCCTTCATCTAACATGTCATCATCTATCTCTTCATAATCATCATTTTCGTGAGCCTCAAACATTCCTCTTGGAAGATTGGTAAAAATTCTATTCTTTTGTTCTTGTGTGAATTGGAATTCCATCATAGATGTAAACCTTATTATGAGAAAATAATATCTCATAGCCGGTGGTACTTCATTCTCAACATCTATTGTCTCCCATATTTCTTCAAAAGCAGTAATTACAAAAGGAAAATCTCTAAAAAGCCTAATTACTAAAATATATTGCTCAGTAGCTCTCATCATTATTTGCTTAGTTTCTTGGAGATGAACTATTTGATTATGGAATAAAAGAAATCTCCGAGTGATTCTCTCCAATATTGCTATGGTATTTCTTGGTTCTCTAATCCTTTTTAAGGCTTTAATGGCTCGGATATCGTTATATGATAAAGCTCCATCCATATCTTAACTGAAAACATAAGACTAAAATGTTAGCTATAACACATAAACATAATAACTAAAACATAAATACTTACATTGGCGGTTAGATTCGGAGCTTGAGCGTGTGTATCAAGGAGAATTTCATGAAAAATGGACCGTTGCTTTGATACCAACTATAACAACCCAACTATCTACGAAACTTAGATCATTAAACCTACTAAACATAAACACAACATTGAAAAGAACATACATAAGAAAATTCATAACTTTATTGAAAAATTTAAAGAACCAATATTTGTAATACATAAATGAGCTCATTGTTTTAAAATAAAACATAACTTTAAATAAAATTGTTTACAAAGCTACATGCGGAAAAATACATAAAAACATAATTTTAAAGAAACTAAAAAAAAACGTTGTCCTCGAATCGACACGCAGCCCATCCACTCCATTCACCTCCATACACACACCAAGTTTCCAAGAATCCTTCCACCTCTACATCTATTTTCCTGGATCATACTAAAAGAAAAGGAGTGAGCCTAGTGCCCAGCAAGGAAAAACTACTAACAACATAAACATACACATAAAATCATATCATAACATATACTAAAAACATATCATAACATATACTATATAAGACTATACTAATAATGGCCATTACGACATGTGATAAACCATCTACGTCCCCTGTATAATATTTGGGGTAGGTTAGATCACATGTAATGTATGATAACCCATCTACGTCCCCTGTCTAATATTTGAGGTAGGGTAAATCATAACATAACATCTAAAAACATAAACTTATCATAACATATTAAACATAACATAACATAAAAACATAACATATCATACAAACATACAAGATCTATCCTATTTTCCTTACCAAAATACCGGGATGATGAGAACAAGGTCAGGATTTTGGAACACTCCTTAAAACCATTAATAGAGATGTGAGTTTTCTAAAAGAAAGAGATGAAGAGGAATGAACTAAACCATCGAGAAGATACTTACCAACAAGAAATCTCAAGTTCGAAGAACTTAGATGCCTAACCAAGAATAGAGAAGATTGGGTTAGGAATTGAGTAGAGAAAAACTATAAGAACTAATGAAACAATACAGAAAAGGAACTAAGAATAGGAATACCTTTGAAATTTCTATGACCGAACTACACCTCAAAACCAAAATACACTCTATGAACCTTACTTCCCAAGTGTCTAATAAGCTTAGAATGATAAAGCTTATAACCCCAACCCAAGTGTTTATCACTCTATAGTCTCACTAGCACCTAGAAGACTCTGATCAATGCTTGAATAATGAATGAAAAGGCTTGGTGCTAGGTCCTATTTATAGAGTTCTAAGAATAAAAATCTTATAATTATAATTCAAATTTAAAATAGAATCTTAATTTCTAACTTTCTAAATCTCGTAACTCTAAACTAACCTACAGTAAAATAAATATATCTGGAGCTGTAGGACTCCTATTTAAATATCTTTATACCTTTAGAAAGCTAATTAAATTATCTACAACTTTTTAGAAATACAATTTTTCGAAATTCATAACATAACTGTGTCAAAAATAGGTCGGAAGTTACAATACTCTAAAGTTACGAAAAGAAGATCTATTTAATTATCTTAATAACAACCTAATCCACAAATAAATAAAATTTTGAATCTAAATATCTAAATAAATATCATGCTCCTAACAGATTCTGGTGAAGACTAAGTCTTATATTTCCCTTATTAAAATAATAATTCCTTAATAATCATGCATATGACAAGTGTCATAATCTTATTAGCTCTATCTAACCTTAGGAATAACTATGCTCATGACAAGTGTCATATTCTTATTGGCTCTATCTAAACCTTAGGTTATAATAATCATCATATTAATAACCAGCAATATTAATCAAACCTTATGTTATAATTAATATTCTGAAACTATAGGTTAAACTTATACAATCCATAACTATTGCTAGGAGTTTCCAACTAAATCCCGGCTTGAACCAAAATCCATAGTAATAAACAATACTATAACTACTACTAGCTATTACTATTACTACTACTATCTAACTAGCTAAGTAAAGTTCTTGGAATCTACACATTGGCTCAATAAGACTACATCTCAAGGTTCGAGATCAATGTGCTCTTCGTGAGGCCTTAGCTAGTCTAGGATACATTTCATTTTTTGCAAGTGTTGTAATTTTTCTAGAAATACCCAAAAGTTACCAACCCACTTTTATTTACTTATTATAGATGTTTGAATATGATTAAAGTATTTAATATTTTTTCATGCATTATAACATGTCATTCATATACTCACACAATATGCAATTGGCATGCATTACATTTGTGTCGAAATATGCTATTAGGAATGTCCTGTATTTTATTATATGTTTATATATGATAATTCATATAATAATAAACTTAGTCTTAATTACTTAAGATGGTAAATAAAAGTTAACGTTTAATTTTTTATTTCAATGAAAAATGTTTTATTAAAACAAAAATGATATTCTCTTAATTAAAACAAAATTAAAAATTAAAATTAGAATTAAGGGCACAATTTTTTTTTTGCTTAATTGGATTATTAATTATTAGAATATCATTTGGTAAAAATAATTAAATTTATTTTTACAACTAAATTAAAAAATATTGATTTTGTGAAAAACACACCTTCTCAAAAATAGTGAGTGGGAGAGGGAGTTATGACAATAAGTCCCATGGTTTCCATTGTTGTTTGAACACCGAGAGACATAAGAAGGACCTCATCTCGCCTCCGTTTGTGGCCTTCCTAAGGAAAGGCTTACGTATATGTTTATTTTATCTCAAGGTTGACTTCTCTTATAAGAATATAATTAGTGATGTATTTCAAGTTTGACTGACCCAAAGGCACACTCTTCAGTTAAGTCATTAATTGAAAATAATGGGTTACACTTCGAAGGTGTATCTAGGCTTTCGAGCACGACTAGTGCATCTTGACCAAACTAGCGGTAGTTCATAAGTAAAAAGAGAAAAAGACATTTTTAAGTTTTCACTTATGAAATTGAGATTTGTTTCAAGATTAATTTGGAGTTAGTCTGACCTACCCCAAGGCAGGTCAATTAATTTTCAAATTAATTTATCGTGGATTAGCATATAACTTTTTATGTGTTTTTATATGTTGCATTAATGCATCATGTTTACTTTTCCAAATAAAATCTGATATTTATTATATGTTTTAATTCATTATATTTTATTTATTTATTTCCAGCAACAATGGTTAATTCTCTTAATCCTAATCAAAGACCTCAAAATGTGAAAGAACCAGTGAATCCTTATGATGGCTACCTAAGTACTTTTAAACTTCAACAATCTTGATGATTGGTACGAAAATATACATATAGTTCTGAGTAAACTAAAAGTATATGATGCAATCATTGATGTGCATCCAGATGATACATCAAATTTATATGATTATGTTGATCATAAAAAATATGCGGATTGGATGAGATCTGATTATTTGGCTCGTCATTGCATACTAAAGACTATGCCTAACAATATTGAATCGAGAAATGTAAACCTTAAATCTACATACGAGATATGGGAAAATATCAATTGAGACTCTTTTGATCACTTGAAAAGTTTGCAAGAAGAAAGGGTAAATATTATTCTTGAACATCCAACAAAAGTCCATTAAAGTTCAGTTTGAAACATGATATTCAAGATGAAGAGGAGAACAGAGAAAAGTATAGACTTTTCCAAGTAATCTTAATAGCCTAAGGCTATAAACAGAAAGAAGAATTTATTACTCGAATAAATACCTTCTACTGTAACCAAGCTTAAATCTGTTTACAATATCTTATCCATTGATTTATGCATGGATTATGGGATTAATTTAAATGGATGTTTAAGTAGTCTTTACTGAACAGTTGGCATGAAATTTTTTTTTTTAAGATCTCGACCAGAAAGATTCAATTGAGATTCTTATTCTTAATATTGATAACGTTCTGATCATTGGGAATGATGTAGAGAAATTATAGGTAGAAAAGAAATGGTTAGCTGAACATTTCTAAATATTAGATTTGGAAAAGCCAAACATGTTCTATACATTCAAGTCTATAGAGAATGAAAGAACAATTTTTTGGCACTCTCTCAAGCAACTTATATAGATAAGATTGACATCAGGATCAAGTTCTATAACTGTGGAGGAAACACATTAATCTGGAATTGTATTGGGCATTTTACAATTGTATGTTTCACCATAGAAACTGAAATGTAACAACTACGAGCAGTTAAATAGGCTATTTGATTTAGTTGAGTTCTTTTCCATTCTGGAAATGGTTTCAGGCTTGAATAAACTACCAGTATCTCATTGCGAAAGCAATGGAGATATAACTATTTTAGAAGAACTAGAAACCATGAGATAGTAAAGCACATGAAATGAAGTATCATTTAATTCAAGACAATTTTATAATATTGATGTAATGATCTTGAAGATAGCTTCAAAATTATTTCTTACAAAATTGTTTATGAAGATTTTTTTAGACAAATTTGTTTAGGGTAATGTGAATGACACACTAAGAGAGATCCCTTAAATTTTCTTTAGGGAAATTGGGATATTATTGGGAATAGTGCCCTTAAAGCAATTGTAGTTGACAAATATTTTAAATGAAATAAATAATTGAATAGAATTATTATATATAGACTATGTCCGATATTATGTTGATAATATTAAGTAAATATCATAAAATTCCAAAGTTTATCTATGTGATCTTAATCTCATACTGGTATGAGAGGATCGAGATTAAGATAATAAACTTGAAATAGTTCGAGTAAAATAAAGTTATGGAATCTTTAGATTAATTACTGCTAGTATGATTCGCTATTATTATGAATACAAGTGACCTAGATCCGGGTCACTACTGTAGTAGGACAATTTAGTGAATGTAGTTTATATATAGTGATATATAGAACTGAACCAGATGTGATTTGTTAATACTTGTTTAAACACCGTTTAATAGTATTAATCAAACACATCAAACGATGATCATATACACGATGATCTTAATCCTAAGGTTAATATGAACTCCTATATATGTCATCTGATCTTTTGATTCATGCGTTAAGGTTTGTCAAAATGATAAAGCTAAGAACAATTATTTTGGGTACTCAATGATATATACGACCGGGGACATAGTTCAACAGATATGGAATCTATACCCTCTTACAGATTGAATAATGGTTCCCTATTGGGTTGAATTTTGGAACTAAAAAGGTTATGAGTGCTCACGTCGCAAACTTGTTGTGACACAACATTTACCAGTGAAGTCAATAGTACACTAGGAACTAGATATAGCTAGAAGGGTAAAATGATAATAGAGGATTAACGTTGTATGTAAGATTATATCAATGTGTTAGGAAAACTTATACAGGATTTTGTTTATTTTCATGTAAATCATATCTTAAACATATTAATATAAGATAACCTAGAACATGTTTCTAAAATTGAATTCAAAAAGGAATAATGATAAGAACTCTTACATTATATGCAATGGAATTATACAGTCCTTCCTTCAGATTCTCTAACCCGTGTATCCTTTCTGTCACAAAGTATTACCAAGAAACTGAACCGTTCTTCAATTTTCTTCACAGCCTTCCAAAGTATCCTTAGAATCACCTAGACTAGGGTGAGAAATTCTCAACACATGCGATAGATACAAAGAGAAGAAGCGAAAAAAATAATGAGGCTTAGAAAAGGACTTATGTTTGTAGAGAGAATCTAAAACCTACTAGATCTTCTGATCTGCTCAGAAACTAGTGTGTTTTAAACTCTCACTTATCACTCCTTTTATAGGCTCAATTAGGTTATTTATTTAATTAAAAAATCAATAAAATAATAGCCAATAATTATCCCTAGGTCGAAATTATCATGGGTCTTAGGCTCGTGAAATTTCCCTTTTAATTATAAGCCCGTTGGACTTAAAATCAAGGCCTATATTATTTTCTATTGATTTAATTAATTAAATAATCATTTAAAACCTATATCAAATTAATTATTTATAATTTGAACGCTTGTTTCAACTTATTTATTAATTTACATACCAATATATCTTAATTAATAAATTAGCCCTAATTTCTCTTTTCTTCTCTAAATTACATAACTCTGTGAAACTATCTAAAAATGACCTGGTCAACTTTGATAATTCTAATTGATAATTAAATCAATTAATTGAGACTATCTAGATGATTTTATCCAAGGTACAGTGGGGACCATGGGCCTATGAAATCAAGCTCCAATAAGTTATCATAAATTTAACAAATAAACTTACTAACTTATTGATTCCTCGTGACTCCACTAAAGACTCAGAATTGCACTCTTGAATTTATAAAACACTCTATAAGCAATGAATACTTTATTAATTATCAATTCTTACAACCATAATTGTCAGTCAATCCTCTATAGACGGTCTACAATGAGATGAGACTAAAATACTGTTTTACCCTTTATTGCTTTTTATCCATAAAACACTTAGTTTCTTGTAAATGATATGTTAGTAAACTAATATTAATTACTGAAATGAGATCTCCATCATTTAGCACCTTGAACCAAACTAAAAGGAAACCATCATTTCACTTCTTCATCAGAAGCTATAGATGTTTATATCTATGACTAACACTCCCACTCAATTATACGACCGAGTTCCCAAGATGTGAGTATGGGCTAGTCCGTAGGGTAAGCTGGTAACGAACAAGTCAAAGAACTCAAATAATACATTCAGTTAGAATACTAACCACTCAGTATTGAGATTGAATTAACATATGGTCAACTATATGATATAACTAGAATAGATAATAATGGTATGTTTACTTATCCTATCAACTGTGAATATCGGTCCAGTCCAATGTAACAAATACATCCGATCCTATCTACTTTGCTAGTGTTCTAGAAAGAACATAACACTGCGATGTATAAGTAGATCATATCGTAGATTGGCAAGTCAGTGTAAATCCTGTGCACTGACTAATCTTAGGACTAACTTATTTTTAACATATAATCATATTTATATTCCACTGTGATTACGTCACTATAAATACGATTAGTTATATGCTCGGGATATAATAGAATTTTATATTAAACAAATAATCATGAAAATAAAATATGTGAGCAAAGTGATTGACCAAGTCAAAAAATGATTTCTATTCTTTAATTGATAATAAATGAGATTACAAAGAAATTGGGTTTTAATTAGGGCATAAAACCCCAACAAACTCCCACTTACACTAATTGAAATTAATGACTTAATTATGGTAATTCCATTTCTTTGATAAGCTTATCAAATGTAGCTTCTAGTAGTGTCTTTGTAAATGTATCTGCAAGATTGTCTTCAGATGCAATCTTCATAACCTTCACATCTCCCATAGCCACATATTCTCAAATAACCTTCTTTATGCTTACTCCACTTTTGATTACGAGGTTCTTTCGAGTTGGCTATCGCTCCTGTTGTAACGCCCTTGATAACCAAGACCATTACACTGTGCATTTTAAAATAGTGCAAGACTTGCTAATCAAGTTGTTTAAACATAAATGTGATCTTAAAGTCAACTAACAGGTTAGGGTCAAAAGATTTTTATCATAAACTGTTAATTTTCATTAAAACAAATGTTTGATACATGGGATCCCAAAAACATGGTTTATGTGGTAAATACAACTCTCAAAAGTTGATACAACAAAAGCGAGTCTAATGGAAAAATACAATTTAGAGCTCTATTCCTGTAACTTTCCCTCGGCTGCCGCCATGGCAGTCGAGCAGCTAACAATGTACATTCCACCCCCAAAGCACTCCAACTCATGGTTGGTCCAGTTTCCCTTTGCCTTTACCTGCACCACGTAGCGCCCGTGAGCCAAGGCCCAACAAGAAAACCATAGACAAAAAACACATGTAGTAGAAGAAACATTCTATCAACTTTAACCTAATTAATTCAATCATTCGGCAAAGTACAAGCATTAAGATACAATAAACATGTATGCTCAAGCATACCTCTCAATCAGTAATACATGTGATCAGATGTCGGTGCCCTTTGGCCGAGCCCTTTGTTTATTTAGCTAACCCCGACTCTCTTAGGCTGAGTCCTATGATTATTTGGCCGAGTTACATCCAATACGCTTATCATCAGCCTCGAAACCCTTAGGTCGTACTTTCATATTCCACATAACAGATATATAACCCACACAATGCATAGATTCAATTATAGGGAATCTTAGTCCCAATGACAATACAATGGGTGCAGTTTTCTAACCTTGAATCCCAAGCGATAAATAAAGAGTGCTCTTGAGCACGATCCTCAGTCTTGAGCCTTAACGATAATCCTAGTCACAAGCAGTAATGGATAACTTATCAAATTCTAATTCAATAAAATGTTTAGGAAACATATGCTAGCCTCTAGAACCTCGAATTCTACTAAACCGGGTAGTAGAATTCGTCCCGAGCGCTTAGGTTTCAATCCCCGAACCTCTCCGAGCTTAAAACCTTGGCTGCCCTTTATTTCCCATTTAGGGCCGCGACCCGCCCCTAAGACAGAGACCTAGCCCTCCTTGCTGGAGGGCACGGGCTGAGACTTGCACCGCCCTGGGTCGCGGCGCGCCTGACGAATGAGAGGCATCCCAGCCTTTTCAAGCATGCGGGTCACGATGCCTGAAGAACAGGGTCGCGACCCGAGGCCCCAAACCCATAAATTTTTCCTTTTCAACTTTTTTTCTCAACCTTCAACCCCAAAAATCAAATCCTAACATTCACCTTAGCCAAAACCAGCCCTAGATTTCCATTTAAAACTTTAGAACAATATCTAAAGCCTTGAATACTAACTCAATTTCCCATAAATGCCCAAATTTAGAATCCCCTTAACAAAATCAAATTTAACCAAAAGCTCGACAAACTTAGAAACCTAAAACCTTACCTCAACAACAACTAAATCCTTTGCTTCAATTCCCTAGGTTTCCTCCTCCAAAACCTCAAAATCCTCTTAGGCACAAGAGAAGGCGAGAGAAATGTGTATGAGAGAGTGAGAAGGTTGAGAGGTTTCCTCTAGTTTCCTATTAGTTCTGGTAAACTCTAAAGTGTGGTAAACTCTATAGTGTCAAGGGTAAACTTAACCCGAAAAGACCAATTTTCCCCTTGAATTACTTAGCCCTCTATTGATTTCTATGGGTAAAACGGTCATTTTCCTGATTCCTGCTAATTCCTCAAGTGTTCCTGCAATCTATAGTAGCCCCATATCTGACTAACCAATCCATTCCTAAAATCATATCAAAATCATCCATACCCAACTCAATCAAATCCAATGATAGTTCCCCACTATCTACCATTACTGGCAGTGCTCTAATCCATCTCATAGAAACTACCAGCTCCTCTATAGATAGTATAGTCCCAAACCTCGTAGTATAAAACTCACTAGGTCTACACACTATCAATCACTTTTCTAGAAACAAACGAATGTGTAGCACCAGAGTCAATCAATACATTATATGCAGAGCCAGTGCTAGAAAGAATACCTGTCACTACTGAGGGACTAGCCTCAGCCTCTGCCTACATCAAGGTGAACACTCGAGCTGGAGTCAAGTTGTCCATCTTCCTCGGTTCCTCTTTCATCGATGTTGGGCAATCCTTCTCGAGGTGTCCAACCATCCTGCATAAGTAACAAGCTTTTGCCCGACATTCGCCCAGATGGGGCTTTCTGCATCTAGTGCACTCAAAAAATTCTCCATGCCTCACCACCTCCCTGGTGGCCACCCTGAGCACCCCGATCTCTCTTATTAGGTCCAGCAGTGGTCGAGGCGTCAGGGGTCTTCCTATTCTGATCATTGGGGCCTCCGCCCCTACCAGACCATGTATATGGAGGCATTGCCCAGCGAACATCCCATCTCGCAGCGCTCTCCTTCCAATTCTTATTCTCTGCCTCTTCAGCAATAAGAGCCTTCTCAAACGCCTAGGCATAAGTTGTCCCCCTAGGTACTAATGTGATTCTCACATCTCGGTCTATCATAGCATTAAGTCGTCGAATAAACTTGTCCTATCTAGCTGCATCAATAGGCACTAAATCTAGTGTGAAATTCCCTAGCTTGTCAAACTTCAGGGCATACTCAGTAACTGTCATGCTGCCCTGCACCAACCCAACAAACTCTTTCACCTTCGCTGCCCTGACGGCAACGTTATAATATTACTGGTTGAACAGGTCTTTGATCCCATCCCAGATCATAACAGAAATGTTCTAAGTCTGTGATGCTACCTCCCACCAAATACAGGCATCCTCTCTAAGCATATAGGCGGCATAGGCCACCTTGTTGTTGCCTTCAACCCCCATGAAATCCAGGATGGAGGTGATCATACTCATCCACTGTTCGACCTTCATGGGATCTGGTCCTCCCTCAAAGACTGGAGGATGCTGTCTCTTGAATCGTTCATAAAGTGGCTCCCACCTATTCCTAACCTTAGGTGGCTCTACAGTTGGTACCACAGTATGCGGCACAATAGGTGCAGCACTTCCTGACGGAGTCTGCTGTCTCAAAAGGAGAATATGTTATTCTTGACTCAGTAGCCTAGCTTGCATATTAGCAAGTATCTGCTGCCAGTTCTTAGTGATTGGCGGAGGGTTCTGGCCTTGCTCATCATCTATAGCCTTGATCCCTGTGTTGGCTAGTCGTATTGATCACCTTGGACGCATAACTGTCTCTATCTGCAATCAACGACTCAGCAGTCAAGCAATGATGAAAGGTTCACATTCTTTCCATGGTCCAACATTAAAATTCAACCAACAATATTCAATCATGATGCAAACAATCATTCAAACATTTATTCACATACAATAGCAATGCTAATAAGCATGCCTCATCATAATCACATAGCATTCAAGGGCCAGGCCCTATCAGTATAGCTCATGCTCTCTATTAAACATGTAGATAAAACATTTACAGTTCATTTAAGCATTTAAGCATGCAATCACATATATATAGTTAGCAAACCCTGAGTCGAGCTTGTCTTTAGCAGCGAGTGTAGATGCCATGTCAGTCTTCAGGAACCCTTAAACCTAGACTGCTCTGATACCAAGTTGTAACGCCTTGGATAACCAAGACTGTTACACTGTGTATTTTAAAATAGTGCAAGACTTGCTAATCAAGTCATTTGAACATAAATGTGATCCTAAAGTCAACTAACAGTTAGGGTTACAATATTTTTATCATAAATAGTTAATATGCATTAAAAGAAATGTTTAATACATGAGATCCCAAAAAACAGGGTTTATGTGGTAAATACAACTCTCAAAATCTGATACAACAAAATCCAGTCTAATGGAAAAATACAATTTAGAGCTATATTCCTATAACTTTCACTTGATCGTGGCTGTCGAGCAGCTGACAATGTACACTCCGCCCCCAGAGTACTTCAACTGATGGTTGGTCCAGTTTCCTTTTGCCTTTACATACACCACGTAGCACCCGTGAGCCAAGGCCTGGCAAGAAAACCATAAACAACAAGCACATGTAGTAGCATAAGCATTCAATCCAATTTAACATAATTAATTCAATCATTCGGCAGAGTACACGCATTAAGGTACACAACAGAAAACATGTATTCTCAAGCATACATCTCAATAAGTAATACAACTGATTAGGTGTCGGCACCTTTAGGCTAAGTCCTCTATTTATTTAGCTGACCCTGGCTCTCTTAGGCTGAGTCCTATGACTATTTAGCTGAATTTGGCTCACATTGGCTGAGCTGCACCCAATACGCTTATCATCAGCCCCAGCACCCTTAGGTCGTACTTTCATATTCCACATAATAGAAATATAACCAACATAATGCATATATTCAATTACAGGGAATCTCAGTCCCAATGACAACCACATGGGTGCAGTTTTCTTACTTTGAATCCTGAGCGATAAATAAAGAGTTATCCCGAGCACGATCCTCAGTCTTGAGCCTTAACAATAATCCTAGTCACAAGCAATGATGGATAACTTATCAAATTCTAATTGAATTAAATGTTTAGGAAACAAATGCCATCCTCTGAGACCTTGAATCCTACTAAACCGGATAGTAGAATTTTTCCCGAGCGCTTAGGTTTGAATCCCCGAACCTCCCTGGGCTTAAATCCTCAGCTGCCCTTTATTTGCCATTTAGTCTCGCAACTTGCCCATAAGGGCCACGAACCGCCCCTATGACAAAGACCCAGCCCTCCCTGCTAGAGGGCACAGGCCCCGACTTGTACCCCTTGGGTCGCGGCGCGCCTGGCGAATCAGAAGCATCCCATCCTCTTCAAGCATGTGGGTCGCGGCGCTTGATGAACAGGGCCATGACCCAAGGCCCCAAATCCCTAAATTCTTCCTTTCCAGCATTTTTCCTCAACCTCTAACCCCAAAAATCCAATCCAAACGAACCAGTCCCACATTTCCAATTAACACTTCAGAACAACATCTAAAGCCTTGAATAGTAACTCAATTTCCCTTAAATGCCCAAATTCAGAATCCCCTTAACAAAATCAAATTCAACCAAAAGCTCAACAAACATAGAAACCTAAAACCTTACCTCAATAACAACTAAATCCTCAGCTTCAATCTTTCAATCCTTGATCTTCAATTCTCGAACTTCCTAGCTGATACTTGTCAACTTCTAGCCTCAATCCTCTAGACTTTCTTGTTGAATTCCATAGGTTTCCTCCTCCAAAACCTCAAAATCCTCTTAGGCACAAGAGAGGGAGAGAGAAACGTGTATGAGAGAGTGAGAAGGTTGAGAGGTTTCCTCTAGTTTTCTAATAGTTCTGGTAAACTCTAAAGTGTCAAGGGTAAACTTAACCCAAAAAGACCAATTTCCCCCTTGAAGTACTTAGCCCTCTAATGATTTCTAAGGGTAAAACGGTCATTTTCCTGATTCCCGCTTATTCCTCAAGTGTTCCTACCATTAAAAAATTAATCTCGTCGTGTCCAATTAATTACCAAATACTTATTCATTATTCAATAAATCCCAGAATATTCTCTAAATTCCCAAAATAGCCCTAGGCTCCCCCGAGCCAAGTATTAAACCCCATTGGGACTATTTCGCTAATCCACTCACTAGGATTGTCTCAAGCCATATACTGCAGATATATCCACATAATAATGTGGTCTCAACCATTAATCACATTAATCTCATTTATGCCCTCAACGAGCCAAAATTACAATTATGCCCTTACAAGAAGTAAATGGCTCGCATGCATATCTAATACTCATATACATGCATCGAATATATTAATATAATCATTTAAATCATGCATGCCACATAGTCACACATTTAATCAATTAAGCACACATTTATCCAATTATGCCTCCAAGCACGTTAACCAAGGCACTAAACCATATTAACATTTTTGGGTTGTTACACCTGTATTGTCACAAAACAATACAAGTGGTTTATCCATTTCTGGAATAACACCAAGATTCAAATAGAACTTCTTTAGCCAGACTATTTCCTTAGCTGCTTGTGACACAACTATGTATTAAGCCTGCATGGTGGAATCTGAGATCACAGACTGCTTTACACTTCTCCATGTCACAGCTCCACCCCCCAGAGTAAACACCATTCCAGAAGTAGACTTCTTGTCATCAACATCAGTCTGAAAATATGAATCAGTGTTGCCTACATGGTTCAGAAAACCACCGTTGTAGACTAACATATAATCCATAGTCCACCTTAAATACTCTGGGATATGCTTAACTGCTATCCAATGTTCCGGTCATGTGTTTAACCGATACCTGCTCACTACTCCCACTGCATAGCAGATATCTGGTCTAGTACACAACATAGCATACATCAGACTTCCAATTGCAGATGCGTAAGGAACTTTTCTCATTGCATCTTCCTCTTCAAAAGTCTGGGGATAGTGCTTCTTTGAAAGATGAATTCCATGGCAAGACGGTAGACGTCCTTTCTTGGAATTTGTCATTGAGAACGTTCAAGCACTTTATCAATGTAAGTTGCTTGAGATAGAGCCAAGAGTCTGTTCTTTCTTTCCTTGATAATCTAGATACCTAGAACATAACTTGCTTCACCCAAATCCTTCATCTGGAATTGACTGCTTAGCCAATTCTTCACATCTGACAATTTCTTAACATTGTTTCCAATGAGTAAGATTTCATCTACATAAAGAACAAGGAATACCACTATTTGATTTGCCTTCAGTTGGTAAACACAAGGCTCATCAATATTTTGTTCAAAGCCATAGGTTTTGATTATTTCATCAAACCTAAGATTCCAGGAACGAGAAGCTTGCTTAAGTCCATAGATGGAACTATTCAACTTGCAAACTTTTCTTTCTTGTCCAGCTACTTTAAATCCTTTTGACTGATCCATATAACTGACTTTGTTAAGCTTTCCATTAAAAAAAGTTGTCTTGATGCCCATTTTCCAGATCTCATAGTCGAGAGCGGTTGCTATGGGTAAGAGGATGCCAATGGACTTGAGCATGGCTACAGGACTAAAAGTTTCCTCATAGTACACGCCATCTCTTTGGGCATAACCCTTTACCACTAATCAAGCTTTATAATTTTCGATATTTCCATCAAGACCTTGTTTCTTCTTGTAGATCCACTTGCACCCAATGGCCCCAAAGGCACTAGGTGCTTCTACAAGATCTGAGACAAAATTTGAGTACATGGACCCCATTTCCTGTTTAATGGCTTCGAGTCATAGTTCCTTTTCAAGGCAAGCCATTGCCTATTTCAAAGACAATGGATCATCATCACTAGTGTCACCAACAACCATATTTGTTTCACCATCCCAACCAGAGCGAACTGGGTTCTTGGAAACCCTCCCACTACGACAAGGCTACGTGACTGTTTGCTCAAGAACAATGGTACTTTCTTTATTTAAATCGACTTGTGTTAGGTGGACATGAAGAGTGGGAATTTCATCATCAAATCACGTTGATGATGATGGAACATTGGTTGGAGTCAATTCTTCAACCATCTCCTCTAACACTACTTTATTGCGTGGTTTAAAGTTTTGGACATAGTCATTTTCCAGAAAAATAGCTTTCGTAGAAGTAAACACTTTCTTTTTTGAATGACTATAGAAAAGTCCACCCCGAGTACCTTTGGGATAGCCAACAAACATGCAAACTTCAGTTTGCAGTTCTAGCTTTCCCTCCTTTCTCCTCAGGGCATAGGTGAGACACCCCCAGATTCTATAATGGCGTAAACTAGGTGCACGAACATTCCACTAAAGGTGTTTTGGGGATTGATTTGGACGGATGTCATTGAGAATTTTGTTTGCAGTTTCAATTACATGTTCCCAGAAGGAAGTTGGTCGAGTTGAGTAACTAAGCATGCATCTAACTATTTCCAAAAAAGTTCTGTTCCGTCGTTCCGCTACACCATTTTTTTGCAGAGTACCCGAGACATAAGTTATGATAAAATCCCAAGTTCAGTTAATTGATCTTGGAACTGCATATCCAAATATTCTTCACCCCTATCTGATCGCAAGATCTTTAACGTTTTACCTAATTGGTTCTGAGCCATAGCTAAGAATTCCTGAAACTTTGAAAAAGTTTCTGATTTCCTATGCATTAGGTAAAGACATGAGTATCTAGAGTAATCGTCAATGAAAGTGACGAAATACTCAAAACCACCTCTGATTGTACATTCAAAGGTCCACAAACATCTGAATGAACAAGTCCAAGTGGTTCCTTGGCCTTATCACCCTTTGCAGAGAATGGATGCTTGGTCAGTTTTCCTTCTAGACAAGATTCAGAGACATGTAAATACACCTAAGGTGAGTTCCCTCAAAGGCCCGTCCTTTGTAAGTCTTTGAATTCTATCATAGCCAATATGACCTAGTTTCAAATGCCATAAATACGTCATGTTGTCGTTTTCGGTCTTTTGACGTTTACTGGTCCTAGGTTTAGCTATTTTGAATAAATCATTGTTAATAGTGAGGGGTTCGTTAGGTTGCAAAATATAAAGCTTGTTTTCCAAACATGCAATACACATTTGTGCTCCATTGAAAGAAATAGAGATATTAAAACTTGTGGAAGTCATAACAAATTTTTCTAATTGCAACATGGAAACTGAAATTAAATTTTTATTAAAATCCGGAATAAAAAATACATCATTTAAAATTATAAATTTATTTCTGAACTTCTGACGAGCTCTTCCTCTAGCTTGGATCGCAACGAACACTCCGTTCCCAACTCGAAGCCTTAAGCGACCTTCCTCCACTTCCTCCCACGATTCAATAAGTTGTCAAGAGTTACAAACATGGTTTGTTGATCCAGAATCAATAATCCAAACTAATTTATCATTCTCTAAAACACATATTTCTAAGATATATGAACTATAATCATTCCCTTTGTTTTTAGTTGCTAGAAACTTGGGACAATCCTATATCCAACGCCCCTTCTCTTTGCTGTGAAAACACTTGCCTTTACCTTTCTTGTTCTTCTCCTTAGGCTTCTATTCATTTGGTTGTGCACTCGTCTTTGTAGGCTTGGGGTTGTTTTTTCCATCTTTGCTCTTGTTTCCAGCTTTCGAAGACAAAGCTTGGTTAGCTTCAGCATTAGCTGGATCAGCAGTAGTAGTAGTAGTAGTTGTCTTCTTTTCTCCTCCCTTACTTGATCCACCCATGATAGACTCAAAAGTTTGAAGCTCGTTCATGAGCTGCATCAGACCGTAGTTGATTTTATTCAACACATAGTTGGTGGTGAACGACAAGAAAGCTGGAGAGAGACTGTTGAGGATTAAGATGATTTGAGTTTCCTCATCTATTGTTGCTCCATGTAGTTCAACTTCTTGAAAGTAGTTTATCATTTTGATCAGATGATCGCATACATGTTGAGAAGGTGCCATCCGAGCATTGGCATATTTCTTCGTGGCCTTAAAATGAGTCTATGCTGACTTGGCACCAAACATGTCTTGGAGCTGATCCATGATTTTGTAGGCCGTCTCGACATTCTCCATCTTTGTCTTGAGAGTGTCGACCATACTAGTCAACATGTAGTACCGTGCCTTGTTGTTAGCCTCCTGCCAACACTCATACTTATCCCTCACAGACTTGGTAGCTCCTTCAGCTAGAACATTCGGGGATTCCTCATTAATGACGAACTTGGAGTTGTCACCAATCAACACAATGTTGATGTTTTTCTTCCATTTAAGGAAGTTTTCTCCAGTGATTTTCTCCATCAAAAGCTGAGAAAGGATGGGAGTAAACACAACCATAATGATACTACAAATTATTAATAAAATATAAATCAATCACATTTGCTCAATAAAACTCCTATTCACATAAATTTCAAGAAATACCACAACATATACCATAAATATGCAGGATATAATAAAAAAAAACCAAAAACAATCAAATCTCTATTTCTTTAGATTTTTAACTAATCTATGATATCCTTATCTCGGTTGGCGAGAGTCAAAAATACCACTAGCTAAATAAAGTTGTAAACTTATCTAATAATGGACACCATTATTAACAACCTACTATTCGATCAAAATAAGAGAACAAAGTCTCTTATTTTATGAGCTAGACCCACAGTTTCAATAATCAATATATTTAGTCCTAGTAGTCACCGTAGGGGTGAGTCTAGTAGAATTTGACCTATAATTATCTATCTTTCGAAATTTAACATTGTCAAAATAACTAATGAACACCTTTCGTAGGGGGACGAAACAAAGCGTCTCGAGTCTCCATTAAGCTATTAACTTTGTTAAACCAACGGTGGAGATCGAATATTATATTTATAAAATAAGCTCATTAAAAATAATATTTTTTATTATTTATTTTAAAAAATTAATGACTATGGTTTTCCAAAAAAAATTCAAAAGGTTAATTTTTTTTTTAAAACGAAAGTCCTATAATTTTCTATTAATTCTAAAGTGTCACATTGAAACAAAATCAATTAAATTAGAATTAATCTGTTGCTAATCAATATTTAGGTTTAACTATTATAATGAACCTATACAATTAAGTCAAATCAGGCAAATGGGCCTTAACAATTGGGCTTGTATGGAGGAGGGTTGGGTCCAGTATGTCTTTCCCATTACTAAGGCCCTCATACCATATAAGGTCCAAAAGATAGGAATTCGAACCTTCGTTTCATTAAATGTTATTTATTGATTAGGCCCACTATAGTCATGCAAAGCAAATGGGCCTTCACAAGTGGAACCACCCACAAGAGAAGAATTTAAACTTGGGCTTTTTACGTTTCTCATCAAATTATATTTTTATTTTACTATATTAATACTCAAAATTTTTATTACATTTTAACATATAAATCTTAACTTTTTAAAAAATATATATACAATGTTTCCTTACTTAACTTATTTAATGAATATTTTTTATTTCATTTGTTAATATTTTTGAAATGTATAACTGTTTTATTTTAAGTAACTTCCTAATATAGATGGTGAGTAGGTATTTGGATTTTAATATCCCTTGATTTTCGCATCTATACTTTTCAAAAGTCTATTAAGTATTTTTTAAAAGGAGAAAAATGCTCTCTAATTTCCTAAGAAGAAGAAGAAGAATGCTATCTAGTTTCCTAATGGTGAGCACTCGGATTGGAGGGGATACCATTCTTCTCAGTTGCCGACTATGGATGAGATTGAGAGCAGATGGAGCTCACCGAAACCATGACTTCATGGCCCAAATCTGAACACCATTGGTGGAGGTGAGTCTCATCGTCGCCACCACCGCATTCCTCAAGTTTCGTGCATCAAATATAGTACCCCCATGCCCCATGCTCTCGCTATAGCGTGATAGAGGCATCGTGGTTGACTAAATTAAAGGTATGATTTTTATTTAAACCAACACATATATGTCAAAAACTAAATAAAGATCGTGACCCTTTCACATTGTCATTCATTATTTTCTAATGTTAGTTTATTTCAAGACTATATGTTTTATTGATAATTGATTATTGTTCATTGTTATAAACAAATATGTTTCTTTTTTTTTTCTAAACAAATATGTTTATTATTATTTTTAACATCACTATTTGTTTATTTTTCTAAACTGAATAGTATATTTTTATTTTAAATTTAATGTATTGGTTATTATTAGTAGTAATTTTGTTTATTTTTATGTTTATGCTCATGATGCCATTTTTAATTTTTTGGATTGTTTTGTATGTTATTTTTTTCCTTATTATAAATATAAAGTTATGTTTATATATATTTTTATGAATATTTCTTGCTATGAATATATAGCTAAGTTTATGTTTATTTTTTTTTGGAAAACATTGTTTATTTTGTCAATGTTGAATGGATATATTGTACTTTAAACAGATTTGTTAATTTTTTAATTGTTATTTTTTGCTTTAAAATGGTAGATGTGGTAAATGTACACAGTTGTCATATTTGTGTATTGTGTTTTAATAAAATAAACTGTATCGTATATGTTTGACAATAATGCTATTATTAATCACCCGTTTTCATTTATTTTTATCATGGTATAATAAAATAAATAAAAATATTTTAGTTAGATGGGTAGATTATAATTATACATAGTTATCTTTTTTTTTTTAAATCCTTATCAATAAAATAATACATTAGAATAACATGTTATAGTTATATAAATGTTTTGTTAATTTATTGTTCAATGAGTACTTTTATACTAAATACTTTTATGTTTATTTTTTTCACTATATTAGTTTATCAGATTAAACAATTTTATTTAGACAATTTATATTAGTTTATCTGAAGATGGTTATTCAAATATTTCATGAATTATCGCCGGCTAATTGTGATATCTCATTTAATTGAGATAATAATTTAAATATTATATAATTACTATTTAATTTATAATTGAATTCTTATAATATTAAATATGGGAAGTTATATATATATATAAAATAAATTAGGAAAGTGGCGTAATTGGTGGGATTGTGTTTATATAATTATGTTTAATAAAATGGTGTATATTGTATATACTTTTGTAAATAATATATGTGATATTATTATAATAAATTATTTACTTTTGTTGTATATAAGTAAAAAATGCCCTTTAAACTTTACATTTTCTAATGGGCCCAAATAAAATCTATCATTTTATAAATATTTTACTTGGCAAAATCCATATATCTAGCAAACGTATGGGCCACTATATGCATCTAAGCCCAATTGCAAAAATATCACATATAGTGCAAACAGACATGTTATAATGTGATGGGCCTAATCATGTTACTATATGAGCAATTCTATGAATTTATGCAAAAATACCACAATTAATTTTCAAGAATTTATCAAAAAATTCGAATTAATTAAATTTTTACAAAAAATAAGTCAATTTAAATTAAATTTATCAACAATTGACAATAGTTAATTTAAATTTCATTTATCAACAATCAACTTGGTTTAGGTTAATTTGAAAAAGAAATATTAATTTAATTTAAATAGGATTTATCAACAATTAACCAAAGTTAATTTAAATCCATTTATATAAAAATATTTTATTAATTGGTTGAAAAATGGTGATATTTTTCAAAATTTAACCAATTTTAAATTTAAAAATCAATATCTTAACTATTTTTCAAAACTTATATTGTGTTATTACAACTATAATCAAATATTTTAACAATTTAGAAAAAAATATTAATAGTTATAACAACCCTAAAATATTTGAAAATAGTTAAACAAATTCAAATATCCATAAAAATATCTAACTAACGAATTTGAAATTTCAAATAATTTAAATAGTAAAAACTATAGAATAAACAGATATTAATATTTCCAAATAAAGATTTAATAAAAATAACAGGTATATAAAAGAAAATATCTTTAATATGTGATATCTTAATTCTAATAATTTAATATATTAAAAGGTTTAAAATTAACTTGTTAGCTTATTTTTAAATTTCAATTTGAATCTTTGTAGAAAATATCTAATTATTTAAATGTCAAGCAATAAAAATATCTTATTTTTTAAAAAAAAAATTTAAATGATAAAATAAATATAATATTTTTGGCATTGTTATAAATAATCAATCTCATATTCATTTCTTTAATTTAAAAATAAAAAAATAAAAAAATTGGGATGAACATTACTCGAAATGGGTACTGTTCACCGTGGCTGGGCTGCAAGGAGATGCGCGCGCGAAGGCATATGGTGCGCGCTGATGCGTGCGCGCGGTGGCTTGGTGATGCGCGTAGGGGGGATGTACGCATGTGCACGCGCGCGGGTGGGTAGCCAGGCAAAAATATTTCAGAAAATGTTTTGTGCAAGTTTTCAAACCTAAATTATTTTCTAATTAATTTTTACCATGCTTTACACAAAATAAAGCATATATAAAAATTAATAGATGTAGTGCACCAATTTTTTTTTAAGTTATTAAATTTTTGTGTTTTTTTAATTAATTTTTAAGTGTTGTGAATTATTTTATTTAATTGTTTGTTTGTTTAAATTAATTGTTAGAATTGTTTGGTTGAATTTTGTGATTTTAATTGTTAAATGTTATTTATTTATTTTATTTAAAAATGTGAGTATTTGAGCTTTGGTTGAATGCACTAAGGTGCATGGTAGGTAATGATGCACCTTAGTTATTAAGTGTGTGCAAGTGCATGGTTGCATGGTGCACATGTGTAGAATTTTCTACACACTTGTGGTTTCCTTTTATTAGATTTAATTATTTATAAAGAAAAGGCGGAAATGATAGGCTTGGACGTGTAGAGTAAATGGGAAAGGGGGATTTTCTTTACCTATTTTGTGTGATAAATATTGGTTAAAATGGAAAAGATGTTGTTGTATTTATTCGATACCAATTAGAGATAAAAAAACTTTAATAAAAAATAAGAGAAAATAATTGGAAATAGGAAACTTACCCTTTTATTTTATTAGGCTATTATGAGGGAATTAAGATAAAGGGGGAAGGAAAATTGGAGAAGAGCCATTATGCTCTGGGCTGCCGAGATTAGAGAGAGAAAGAGAGAGGGACATGAGCTAGAGAGAGAAGGAGTAGAAGAAAGAAAGGAAGAAGAAGGAGAAGTGAAGACCAAGACTAGGGTATGCCTTTTTGTGTTTATGCTTGTTTATTCTCTTCTTTTGATTCTAGTAATTTTGACTATGGTTTTTATTGTGTGTTGTTGAATCTCTTCTTCTTCTCATGGCAGATTTCGATAAAAAAAACCCTAGGCTTGAACAAGGGGTGGTAAAGTTTGGGTATTGGTCACCTTGTGTTCTTGATTCTATCAACGAAGAAAGGCAATGAACCCTTAACACTTATGTCTTTATGTATATGAATGGGTATGTTGATGTTTGACTCTTTTGATATTGGGATTGAAGGGTTGTATTGGGTGCATGTATGGGAGATTTGATCTAGGCATGGCTATGATTTTGTATGACAATTTTTGGAATGATAATGTTCATATGTTCATTGGTGATGAGTTTGAGAAGGGTAGATTGCCAATTAAGGGTTTCAGCCCTTGGGTGTCTTATGTCTTATAGTGTGTTATATGCATGTTTGATCTTGAGATGCGCCTATGGGGTTTGGGGTATATTGTGTTGATTGTTTTTCTTGTGTCACATACATGTTAGAAACATGCTAGGTTTTATGTGAAGGTTGTGTTTTGTGTCTATGTTGCTATGATCATTTTGAAACTATTGATTTATGCAATGGTGATGTTCAAGCATGTTTGTTTTCCTTGTATGTTTTAATTGTGATCTTAGAAACATGCTAGGTTATTTAGATAAAAGAAAGGATTGTTTTGGATTTCTATAAATTGATATATTAATAATTTCATGAAGGTTATGGATTGGATTTTGAGAAATATCACCTAAATATGAATTTCATGATGATTTATGCTTGCTGATTTTGTGAATAATTGGTGAAAAGTTTAATGAAATAATGATATGCATGCATAAGAAATGTCTTTTATGATGTGTTGTATTTATGAGAATAAAAATGTGTTTTATTTCACACTTAAAATGATATTTTTGCACAAATAATTACTTACAGATTTTTTTTTTATATTGTGATGAAAATATGAGTTTTTAAAAATAAAAATGGTGATTTTAATGGTATAATTGGTTGCTGAAATTTTTGTAAAAAAAATGTGAAGTTATATTTTGATAAAAGGAATTTGATGAGTATGTTGAAATAAGTTAATGCATTAAACTATGGAAATATTAAAAATGATTTTTTTAATATAACATGAGTGTTTATTCTAATGGTTATGATTTTTCTTTATTTTAGTTAAAAATAATGGTAAATTTAGTTTATTTGTGAATATTTAAGTAAATCAAATAATGGCTAACAGTTTAATAAAATATTTTAAAAATAATTATTGAATTATCGCTCATGAATTTATTCTATTTTAAAATTAAGTCTTAAAAAATAATGCAAGTAAAAAATATATATTTCACATCTAAAATTATATTTTTCTCACATTAAATTTATAAATTTGATAATTTTATTATAATGTTATTTTCTAAGCAAACATGTTAAACTATAAGTATTTCACATAGTTTTTTTGTCTTTCTTATTTTATGGGATTTAAGAGTAAATAATAGGATTATAATATTTTAAATTGGTTAAATAAATTATTTTATGGAATAAAATAATGTCACGAGAGATTTAATCAACCTAATAATTTTAAGAGAACAAACAATGGTAATCAAGCGCGTCACAATTTCATTATTTTCAAAGACCGTAGAAATAAGCGCATAGGAATTATCGTTTTTAACGCCGCTTTTAAACAACGTTCCCACGTATTCATGTCGCATGCAATTTCACTTTTATGTTAAAAAATATGTCTATTATGCAACCATATAGTTTTTATAGCAAGATTATGCACGTAATATAGGTAGAATGTACATTATTCTTTTATGACCTTATGTGTAAATATGTCTTGTTTGGATGTTGTGAATAACTTTCACCATGTGTGCATAGCCCATGCACACATGGGTTATATGAGTGGGAAAAGTAGAGTTTATGTGATGCTAAGGAAGGTTATTTTGATTATGGTATAGGATCGTTGTGAAGTTGTCATTTTACCTTGCTTGGGCCTGAGGTAAGGAAGTTAGATAGAAAATTTGTTTATTAATGGTGTGAATGGTAAGATGTTTGTATGAATGAGAATGTTATGATTAATGATACTTTGCGCTATGAATTATGAGATGCTTTATTATGATGATGTAACTGGATTGTATGTCATTTTTAATGTTGTATGATATGAATGGATGTTAGAGTGATGAACGCGATACATCAAAAAGGGGTTGCTAAGGATATGAAGACGTAACCCGAGTTACTAAAGATAAGAAGACGTAACTCCAAGGGCGGAGGCACCGAGGATATTCAATGACCAGAGATCCTGTTTACCTCAAAGGGTGACATGGACAAGTTAGCGGACCATGTTCACAAGGATATGATGTTTATGTGATGATGTTATGATGATGATGATTTTGCATATGATGCCAATGTTGTTATGATTATGTTTACCCTCGATTTGGTCAACCGACACGGAGTCAAATGCTTGATGTGATGTAGAGTGTTGAAATATATTTAATGACAAAAAACAATAAATGACACACAAAATTATAGTGGTTCGGCCCCAAGAACTGGTAATGACCTACGTCCACTTTAGCTACTATTGATATCAGTTCTCCAAGGAGTGATCAAAGAACTCGGGTTCTCTGAGTTTCACAGACCTAAGAGAGATGGATAATAGAATCGTAAGATAATTTCCTTAATTCTCTTGTAAAGCGTAAACTTAAAATCCACCAAAAAAAGTCCCTTCCTTGAGTTATTTCTATCTATTTATCATCTCAAAGAGGATTACATGAATCAGTTACAGATATTCTCTCCTAAATAATTGGATACTCAGTAATTATGGGAGATAATCCCGGATATCGTTATAATTGCATAAGATCTCCTCAAAATATACAGAGTATATGACCAAGCTGGTCGTATATAAAGTCCCAATGTTACGCCAAGAGTACTCCCCTGGTCGATAGTCGAACAGAACATTGCCAGGTGTCTGCCACGTCATCCACGCCTATTCTTTGGATAATATTTGCCCCCCAAGTTTATTTATTGTGACCAGCAATAAGTAAACTTAGGAAAACAACCTTTCATATGCCCCATGAAATCTGTCAGAGCCCTCGTGCGTTTTTGAAAACCGTGACCTAATCACGTTTAATCAAGCCTTTTAAGTTTTCAAGAAACCACCCCGACGGCTGTTACACTCCCCCATGCTTCGAAAAAGGGAAAGTCATGATTGCTACTTTTTGTCATATTTCGGCTTCTATAAATAACCCCCTCATTCACTCTATAATTTTTTACTCACCATTTTCTGCCAAGAACTCTCAAGAACTTCATCCCAAAATTCAGAGCTTCGAAAGTTCAGACGTCTTGCCGAGGATCCTACAGACCCAAAGCTCCTATTTTTCAACATCTCCAACCTTCATCCAGGTAATTTTCTTCGTCTTTTAAACTCTTTAAGATGCCATGCACATTGTTTTGAGTTCTGAGACTTTTCGTATTCTTGAGTAGAGATTTGTGAGGATTTTGTATATACCGTTGATGCTTAACAGGGCAGTGTATCTTTCATCTTTATAAGTTAAGAATTAGTTTGATAGTCAGGATCGTAAGTTTAAGGCGTAAAATCGATGTAAAAATTTGATTTTTAGGCTAGTTGAAAAACTGGGTTTTTTCCGCATCTTAGGAGTTGAAAAAGTTTCCTTTTAGAAACCTTTTACTTTCCTTTTTTGATCCTTTTTTCAAACTGCTAGTATAAAACTTAGTGTTTGGTTAGAATGCAGCTGGTCGATAGACGCGAGCAACGTTACTCCAACTCTCAACACAAGTTCCTAGGCTGTTCGTCTTATCTCCTCCTTTGTATGTTTGTAGTTCATATGCAAGACCCGTGGGGAGGAGAAAGACCTATTGATGACAATCTCTTCGTTCAGCTGCTTGAAGACGCGGAACAACCTTCGACTCTTATACCAGACATTCCTTTTTCTCACTTTAGCTTAAACACTTCCTCAGCTTCGACCCAAAATATGGCTCGCACCAAAACTAAAGCTCGAAAAAGAAAAACTCCCAACACTTCTCATCAGCCTACTGCTGATGCTCCCTCGACCAGTGGTCGAGACGAAAATATTCCTGACCCAAATGTGTAAAGGCATGCCTATCCTCGACACGCTATCCAGCCAGATGTTGAGTGGCATGTTGTTGCTGAGAGTAGGGTGAAGATCAAGATGATCGCCAACTACTTAAAAAAATATAATTTGATAGGGGTGACCCTAGTCAAACCTAACCCCGACCAAAGGGCTAATCTGCCCGGGGGTGCTTACAGCGCCTGGTCGCGGTTTCATGTTGAGGCAGGTGCCACTCTGCCTCTTCATGTGTTCTTTTAGGGGGTGGCCAACTACTTCGGAGTTGCCCCCTTCCAAATTACCCCAAATGTATATAGAATGCTCGCTGCACTCTATATCCTCTATAGCCAAAAAAAATGGCCTGCACCATCGCCACACGAGGTCAACTACCTGTTCGATCTCAAATCCAACCCCAACCAGGAAGGCACGAGGTTCTTTCATCTCTGTCATCAGGAAACCGGGCGAACTTTCCTAACTGACACTACCCATATCTCCAACGTGGGGAGGTACTACCAGGAGTACTTCCTTATGCCTGACTTGGTCGCAGACAACTTACCTTTCACACGAGGAGGTAAGATTTTCACGTCGCTGGCTTCTTCACTTAGTGTTTTTCCACCAATATGTCTTTAACCTTCAATATGTTCCAGGCCCATGGCTGCGACCAGACCCAACTCTAGGGATGGAGTCAAGGGCGACACTCTTAGCCAGCATGCTAGATGCTGAGAAGAGTGTCAAAAATTTGGTCACAGAGGCTAACCTTAGGTTGGCTGGCCTCTGGGATCCTCTACCTGCGACTAGTGAGCCTTCAGCGGAAAATGCCAATGTCAGAGTGGAACCCGAGCAGTAACCCCGAGCGTCTCCACCGCGGAGGAGACCAACTGGGGTTACAATCAGGGAACCTACTGACACTCATCAATCGGAGAGGCCCTTGGCTCCCAAGGGAAAAGGAAAGCAAAAGGTCGCCGAGCCTACCGAATTCTCTGACGACTCGTCGGATGATAACGGTACAGTAATTTCTCTTTTAAACCATTTGCCAATTCCCTGTCATCTGTTCGATGGGGATGGAAACTTTAAGAATGCTCCCTCCTTATATTCAAATTTCTTCCAGGCAGTAGGTAGTTCAGTAAATAATGTAGTGACCAATAGGTGTAGCACAGGTACTTTGCTTGTAATCCTTTTACTTTCATTTTTTGGCCCTACGCGACCATCTCGTCTTACTGTTAGTGTTGATTCCTTTTGTGCAGATATGGACTCTGAGGACGTGTTCGAGCACTACAGGGCTGCCGCCGCCTCTTTTGGCCAAAAGAAGGACGGCAAGAGGGCTCGAGTAGAAAGTAGCAAGACCTCCTCAAAAAAGGCCCGTACTGACGATCCTCCTGCCACCGCACCTGCAAAGGAGAATTCACCACCTTCAACACCCTTCGAGCAGTCGACCTCAACCTCCGCCGACTAGCAGCTTCCTCCCAGGGCTCCTGGCAACCATACAATGCACACTCCGCCCGAAGGCTCCCTGCCCAGCCTCGTGGTTAGCTTTGCTAGGGAGAAAATATACAAACTCTCCAAGCATAGACGTAGCCAGGCAGCTATTACCGACACCGCCTCTATGGAGGCCGACCAAGTCCTCAATAGAGGGCTGGATGAGATAGTTAGCGTAAGTCAATTCCTGCTCCTGTAACATTTATTTTTGATTTCCCTTCTTTAATTCATATATATTTTTCTATCTGTTTTCAGGGACTGGTGACCATAACTGCTGGCTGGCGCCGAGCTGGGGCGCTGGTGTCTCAAGGAAGGAATTTCGATTCCAGGCTCGCCAATGCCAAGCAAGCACTCGAGGCTAAAAACAATGAGCATGCTAAATAGAATGGCGAGCTGCTCGAGGAGAACATGGAGCTGTCCAAGCGGAAGGCTGAGCTGCTGGAGGACAAAGCTACCCTGACCAAAGAGCTATTGGAAACCCGGGATGCCCTGAAGAAGGCCAACGAATCTAGGGAGAAGTTCAGGGAAAGCGCCAAGCTCAATTATCAAGAAGTTGTACAGCTCGAGCTTGATCTAGTCGCTAGCAGGCAGGAGGTAGAGGAACTCGGAAAACGAGTGCAGGAGCTTGAGGAGGCTAGGGCCAAGGATTTGAAGAAGTACAAGGAAGCCACCCATCTCTGCTTCTATGAGTTCTGAAAGCACAACCGGGAGGCTAACTTCAACTATCTGTCCGAACGCCTGAGGAGGACTCTAATGGCGCAGTGCGCCATTCGTCTGGAAGAAGAAGAGAAGGCAGGGGTGCCTGCTTCTCCTGAGATTTCCTTGGCAGCATGGACAGACGGTGCAGATGCTGAAGCTGGCCCTGCCGTTGACCAAGGCGTTCCTCAATACCCTCCAGCTCCTGAAATCTTTTTTTTTCTTTTATCTCAATTACATGGCCCACAAGTCGTGTTGTAAAGACAATTTATGTTTTATTTGATTTTGTTTCAAGGGCAACTATTTTATTTTTACTTGAACAATTACATCCGAGCAGTACTGCTCGCGGTGTAAAAGAATTCCCTTTGATATTATAATAGTTATGCTTTATTATAACATCTATTCGCATGACCGAACTTAGCATAGTACTTTGGCTTGATTTGACAAAATATAAATTTTGAAAAATACTTTAAGTACCGTAGCATGCTTTCACTTATTTTGTTCATGTGTTTACATACCTCTTGGTATGCTTTGCTATCAATGTACCTTATATGCCCCCCAAGTGACTGAGGAGCTTTAGGTCCTTGGTCACTTGCCTTGACCACGACTTGTACGAACATTACTGCTCGGTATAACAAGCAAAATTTGTAATACAGCAAAACAACACACGTAATGAACAAAATTTGGCAAGAATGACTGGCTACGCACATTCCCTTATAATACTCGTATTAAAATGGACTAAACATGTATTTACGAGTGATCTTTAAAAGATCTTACACTTATAAGCAATTAGTCATACAACATGACTAACCCTTTTTCAAAACTTGTAAAAAGTAAAAATTAATACAAGCCAGTCCTTTAAGAAGGATTGTTTACTCATAATAATTGCGCAGGTGTTCTCCGTTCCAATAGTGCAGAACGAGATCTCCATTTAAGCGTGCAAGTTTGTATGTGCCTGGGTGAAGGACTTCTTCAATCTGGTAAGGTCCTTCCCAGTTTGGTCCGAGTACTCTAGCAGCCGGGTCGCGCGTGTTTAAGAAAACTCGTCGAAGTACTAAGTCTCTGACGTCGAACTTTCTTTCTTTTACTTTAGAGTTAAAATACCGAGCAACTTTTTGCTGGTACGCAGCTACTCAGAGTTGGGCTTTTTCTCGTTTCTCCTCAACCGAGTCTAGGGACTCCATCAACAGTTGGCTATTTTGGTCTTGGTCGTATGTGATTCTTCGATGTGATGGCGGATCTAACTCGACTGGCAACATAGCTTCATACCCGTATGCTAAGGAAAATGGGGTATGACCTATTGTTGTTCGATGAGACATTCTATACAACCAGAGTACTTCAGGCAGCTGTTCTGGCCATGCCCCTTTAGCTTCCTCAAGCCTTTTCTTCAGGGTATCCTTTAGCATCTTATTTACCGCTTCGACTTGCCCATTGGCTTATGGATGCATGACTAAAGAAAAGCTTTTGATGATTCCATGCCTCTAGCAGAAGTCTGTGAATAGGTCATTGTCGAATTCGGTGCCATTATCTGAGACGATATTTCGGGGCAATCCATATCGACAAACAATGTTCTTGATCACAAAGTCAAGCACCTTCTTTGTCGTTATGGTAGCGAGTGGCTCGGCTTCGGCCCATTTGGCAAAGTAGTTGACTGCTACAATTGCGTATTTTACTCCACCTTTTCCTGTTGGCAAGGACCCAAATAAATCAATACCCCATATTGCGAAGGGCCACGGACTTTGTATCTACTTTAACTCATTAGGAGCTGCGCGTGGGATCTTGGAAAATCTCTGACACTTATCACATTTTCTCACAAACTCCATTTAGTCTTCGTTCATAGTTGGCCAGAAATAGCCCTGCCTCCGAATCTTCTTTGATAAGCTCTGCCCCCCAGCGTGATCTCCACATAAGCCTTCATGTACTTCCCTCATCAGCTCTTTAGCCTTTTTTGGTGTAATACATCTGAGCAGTTGCATGAAGTATCCTCTTCGGTATAGAACACCATCGACCAATATGTATCTAGCAGCCTATCTCTGAAGAGTCCTGGCTATGTTCCTATCTGATTGTAGTACACCACTACCAAGATACTCCAAGTACGGTACCATCCATGTATCTTCTAACCGTACCTCCATATTCGCTTCATCTGCTCGTATGCTTGGCTCGCGTAGCCGCTCCACTGGCACTATATTTAAAGTGTCCGCATCTTTCGCACTCGCGAGTTTGGCTAAGGCATCTGCATTTGAATTCTGATCTCGAGGTATTTACTGGAGGGTATATTTCTCGAATTGCGCCAACAGATCTTTGGTTTTGTTTAGGTAGGCCACCATTTTCAGACCTCATGCTTGATACTCTCCCAAGACTTGATTCATTACCAGCTGTGAATCACTGTAAATATCTAGCACCTTTATGCTCATGTCTTTGGCCAATATTAACCCAGCGAGTAAGGCCTCATACTCGGCTTCATTGTTTGAAGCGGTGAAATCAAACCTAATAGCGTAGTGAAACCGATGCCCTTCTGGCGTTATCAATATCACTCCTGCTCCTGCGTGAGATTCATTGGACGATTCGTCCGTGAATAACTTCCACGAAGGAGCTTCAACTTGGGGCTCAGGCACACTAGGTTTTTCGCACTACTCGTTGTCTAGGAGTTCAGTAAATTCGGGGATGAGATCAGCCAAGACTTGTCCTTTTACTGCTGCTCGATCCGAGTTCGACTGCCCATTTTAACAAACGTCCGGCTGCCTCCGGTTTTTGTAGAACTTGCTGAAGGGGTTGATCAGTTAAGACTGTGATGGGATGGGCTTGGAAGTAAGGACGTAACTTCCTTGAGGGCAAAATTAAGCAATAGGCTAATCTTTCGATGGGAGGATATCTCAATTCGGCCCCGATTAATCTCTTGCTTACATAATAAACTGCCTTTTGTATGCCTTCTTCTTCTCTTACTAGTACCACACTAGCAGCATATTCGGTGATCACCAGGTAAATGAACAAAGTTTCTCCATCTATAGGCTTTGATAAGACAGGAGGTTGTGCCATGTGGGCCTTTAAGGCTTGAAAAGCCTGTTCACAGTCTCCAGTCTACTCGAACTTCTTGTTGCCTCTAAGTAGATTAAAGAAAGGAACGCATTTATCCGTCGACTTTGAAATAAATCTACTGAGTGCGGCAATCCTTCCATTCAAACTTTGCACATCTTTGATTTTCACCGGCGATTTCATGTCGATCAGGGCTTTGATTTTTTCAAGGTTGGCTTCGATTCCCCTCGAATTGACAATGAACCCTAAAAATTTCCCTGATCCTACTCCGAAGGAACATTTGAAAGGATGTAGCTTCATCTGATACTTGTTCAAAACATTGAAACACTCCTGTAAATCTTCACATGTCCTTCTGCCTTTTTCGACTTTACTAGCATGTCGTCCACGTACACCTCCATGTTTACTCCAATTAACTCCTTAAACATGTGGTTAACTAGTCGCTGGTAAGTCACACCAGCGTTTTTCAGTCCGAAGGGCATTACTTTATAATAGTATAACCCTGTATCAGTCTGAATGCTAGTGTGATCCTCGTCAGGGGGATGCATACTAATCTGATTGTATCCTGAGTATGCATCCATGAAAGAGAGGATCTCATGTCCCGCAGTTGCATTGACCAGCTGGTCGATTCTTGGGAGTGGGAAGCAATCTTTTGGGCAGGCTTTATTAAGGTCTGTGAAATCCACACAGGTTCGCCATTTTCCGTTAGGCTTGGGAACCAGTACTGGATTAGAGACCCATGATTGATAAAATGCCACCCTGATGAACCCATTTTCCTTCAGTCTTTCAACTTCTTCTTTTAAGGCTTTCGATCTGTCCTTATCGAGCAGCCTTCTTTTCTGTTGCACGGGTGGAAAGCTTTTGTCAACGTTCAGACCATGGCTAATGACCACAGGATCTATCCCAGCCATATCTTTATGTGACCAGGCAAAAACTTCCTGATTCTTTCTCAAAAATTCCACCAGTGCGTGCTTCGTTGTTACTTCTAAATTTTTATCTACCTTTACAACTCTGGTTGGAATTTTTTCATCAAGTTGGACCTCTTCAAGGTCCTAGACGGGTCCAACATCTTCCTCAAAGTCCCCAAAGCGAGGATCTAAATCTCTATCCTCACTTTGGGCAACACCCTATTTGGTGACTCCATCACTGGATTGGGCTTGTGTATCAATGGCCATCTGCAACCTTTATGAGGGAGTCTGATTAACTCTGTTGGGGCGAGTCCCTCACCAGAGAAGCCGTATATTGTTTGGTTGCAGGGCTCCAAGTCCTTGACGGACAACTTCATGCGTTCCAGTGAAGATTTATATAGGATGTTTACTGAACTTCCTGTATCGACCAACACTCTCTTTACCATAATGTTGGCGATTTGAACATCCACGACTAGCGGATCGGAATGCAGGAACCGGACATGCTGGGCATCGCTATCAGAGAAGGTTATTTCACCGTCCTCTGACCGAGCCTTCTTTGATGCCCGATCCTCCACAGTCATCATCTCGATATCCTGATCGTGGCGTAGGGTCCGAGCATATCGTTCCCTTGCCTTTCCGCTGCTTCCCGTGAGGTGTGGGCCTCCACAGATGGTGAGTAAAGTGCCAGCTACGGGATCAGACTGCAAAGGCAGCGAGCGTTGGCATGCAGACACCTGCTCGTTGCCACCTGGAGCCTCTCATTGGGAAGTTCCCGAGGCTCGTACATATCTCCTTAAGTGTCCTTGTCTGATAAAGAACTCGATTTCGTCTTTCAGCTGGTTGCACTCGTTTGTATTGTGTCCGTAGTCGTTATGATAACGATAGAACTTGGTAGTATCTCTTTTCGAAATATCCTTTCGAATGGGAGGGGGTCTTTTATAAGGCACACTGGAACTCGTGGCTTGATACACCTCTCCTCGAGACTCGATAAGGGCAGTGTAGTTAGTGAACCGTGGTTCATAACGGTTGCCCTTAGCGCGCTTGTTCTCAGAGGTGGAAGGTTCATTATGGGGTCTCTTCTCCAGCAACTGCTCGCATAAAGCGCTGGACGTAATCCTTCAGTGGCTCTCCTTCTTGCTAGCGTTTCTCAACCAGTTGGGTGCACTCGACCCGCATAGAATTGTCCGTAAAATTCCTTTACCAACATCTCCCAAGAAACAATACTTGCAGGAGGGAATTTGGAAAACCACTCCTGTACAACATCAGAAGGTGTTGCAGGAAAGATCCTGCATCGAGCGTCTTCAGACACTTTCTAAATTTCCATCTGTATCTCAAACTTGTTGACATGAGATACCGGGTCACCATACCCGTCAAAGTTCGGAAGCATGGGCATCTTAAACTTTCTAGGAGTTTCTACCATAGCTATCCTTTGAATGAAAGGAGTGCCTCTTCTCCTGTCATACTCGATATGAGACGTTCTTCCCCTGACCAGCTATTGTACTGCTTGGTTCAGGTCATCTATTTGGGCTTGCACAGTGTCAGGAATCATCGGGGCCTCTGCTGCTGGGCGAATGTACTCGTCGTGCCGTTCCTGTCGGTCATTGAGTACATCCCTTAAGTCTTCATCTCTTCGTCATTGCTCGCTTGCTCCGAGCCGGTTAAAGACATTATTTTGTCTGGGCTGCCCCCCAGTGTTACGTCTCTCTGGTTGGTCTTCCCTAGGTGGTGGGCTTCTACCCCCACCTCTCTCTTCATTTCCTCGACTGGCATTTCCTCTGCCTGAGTCGGCCTCATTGTAACCATGGCAATCTCTGAACCTCGATTGGCTATGGTGGGACCGACTGTCCCCTCAGTTGCCTCCTCGGGCTGGAACTTCCCGAGCGTTAGAGGGTGGCCTGCGTTGGTCGGTAGGTCCCCGTGCATTATCATGCCATGGGGGGCCCCGGACCGCAGAGCTTATCTCTGAGGTCCTTCTATTTCCAGAAGGATGCTGCCCCATGCTCGGTGGGTTTGGCTCTTCACCCCTATGGCGTCTAGGACTACGGGGCTGCTGCCTGGCCCTATTCTACCTTGGCTGTGGGGGATTGCCTCGACCAGCCTGGGATGGAGGTTGCATCTCAGGATCCCTTGGTGGGACATCATCCTGAGGCATTGGTGGCTGCTCGGGCCTTTGAGGGCTCGTCGGCTGGATTGGAGGGCTAGGATTGGGACCCCTTTGGGGTGGCCCATTTGAAGGTTGATCAGGCTGTGAGGCAGGTGCAGCCTGATTCCTAGCCAACTGCAGGGCTGCTACGAGGGCTGCCATGGCCTCCCTCTGACGACGGTCCATCTCCGCCTGTCTTTCACTTAGCTCTTGGTGCTGACGCTCTATCTCTTGCTGTTGCAACGCCATAATCTCCGCAGCACTCTCTTGATTGGCCCTCAGATTGGCCAATTCATCTTGCAGTACCCCCAGGGTATTTCTCAGCGTCACGGAGTCCAGCTCCTCCTGATCAATGTCTAAGTGTGGCTCATTTTCAGCCATGTTTGGGGGAGGAGGAGGTTGAGATGGTGCAGCACTAGCCGCCTGCCCAGTCTTCTTTGTTGTTTTCACCATTTATGCTTCAACAATCTTGAGTTCAACTCTCAATGAAAGCACTAGAATGTTGACCATCGATTTGGTCAACCGACACAGAGTCAAACGCTTGATGTGATGTAGAGTGTTGAAATAGATTTAATGACAAAAAACAATAAACGACACACAAAATTATAGTGGTTCGGCCCCAAGAACTAGTAATGACCTACGTCCACTTTAGCAACTATTGATATCAGTTCTCCAAGGAGTGATCAAAGAACTCTGATTCTCTGAGTTTCACAGACCTAAGAGAGATGGATAATACAATCGTAAGATAATTGCCTTAATTCTCTTGTAAAGCGTAAACTTAAAATCCACCAAAAAAAGTCCCTTCCTTGAGCTATTTCTATCTATTTATCATCTCAAATAGGATTACATGAATCAGTTACAGATATTCTCTCCTAAATAATCAGATACTCAGTAATTATGGGAGATAATCCCGGATATTGTTAAAATTTCATAAGATCTCCTCAAAATATACGGAGTATACGACCAAGCTGGTCGTATATAAAGTCCCAATGTTACACCAAGAGTACTCCCCTGGTCGATAGTCGAACAGAAAATTGCCAGGTGTTAGCAACGTGTAAAAAATGTCTGCCACGTCATCCACGCCTATTCTTTGGATAACAGATTATGTTTATGTTTATGATGTTGATGTTATTACGATAATGATGCTATGATGTGTGACGATGTATGAT